>NW_021375335.1:0-464 GCF_001605985.2 Dendrobium catenatum
TCAAACAAATCAAGGAAGTAATTAAGGATGATTGATATAATCACATCATCCTGGACGATCATAGGATAGGCCAGGACGATCTATTCAAAAACCTTAGATAATTCTCGACGATTAATATCGGCCAGCACAAATTCAAGGCGATGCTCTGGACGATTTTCCTCTGATTTGAACTGATCGGCTGGGATGATCGTAATATCTTCCGGGACGATCAAGCCAATTTTCAATCATCCAGTTTGCATTCAGGGCGATGCTTTGGCCAATCTTCTGAGATTTGTACTGATCGGCCAGGATGATTTGCATATCGTCCTGGACGATATAGTTGGTAACTTACAATTAATGAGCTCCTTTAAAGCTCTTCTATTTAAGAGCTCTTGTTCAATGTTTTTTAACATCCTTGGTTACTGTCTTGACCTGAGAAAACCTAAAGAAGAGAGAGAGAGAGGATCTTGTGAGGGGGAGCTTGT
>NW_021375336.1:0-332 GCF_001605985.2 Dendrobium catenatum
TTTTTAATTATATATTTACTGCATCATTGATACGTATTTGTTGTGTATTTAGTGCTTGTTTACTTCTTATTTTGTGAATAGTTCAAATCTACTAGGTGTATCTCGTTATTTGCCTGCTTGTGTACCTTGCCTTTTCATGGAACTTTTATTTGGTCCGGTCACAGGACGTAGCTCTACGTTCGGCAGCCAGTAGAATTGTGCCATGCGTTCTCACTATTTACCGCACGCCCTGACAACTCGACCCAGAATGGACCCAGGATGGCTTGGTATTTCTCGATTTTGCTAGATATTGCTCAGTATTGCTTGGTATTGATCGATTTTGCTTGGCAATA
>NW_021375337.1:0-224 GCF_001605985.2 Dendrobium catenatum
ATATCGGCCAGCTCGTATCCAGGGCTATTGTCAGGACTATTTTCCTCTGATTTGAACTGATCGGCCTGGACGATCGTGAGATCAGCCTGGACGATTAAGCCAATTTTCAATCGTCCAGTTTTGCATACAGGGCGATGCTCTGGCCAATCTTCTTTGATTTGTATTGATCAGCCAGGCCGATGTCCAGATCGGCCTGGACGATATTGTCGGCAACTTGCAATTAA
>NW_021375338.1:0-300 GCF_001605985.2 Dendrobium catenatum
ATTAAAACTTTTTCTACTTAAATCAAATTAAAATATTCAAGCTCATATAGAAACTCTAACATTTTAGGAATTAAGCCCGGGACCGCCGGGAGCTCTCATTTCATAACTTTCATTCAAATTTAAGCCTTTAATTGAGTCAACCAGCATGCATCGCATTAGCAAAAATTTTAAAATCTCTAAAACTTTAATTGCATTTATTTAGACATCAAACACTAGACATAAGTTAAGGGGTCAATTAAGGATCTGCTCTAGATGTCGACCCTATTCCTTTAAACTTTTCTAAATAATATCCCTACCACT
>NW_021375339.1:0-283 GCF_001605985.2 Dendrobium catenatum
GTAGTTCATCACTTAAGCTCATTGTGAAATTTATTTACAATATTTAAAGTTATTTTTATAAATTTATTTCTTATGAACTAATTCATTTAAGTTTTAACGAATTTTGAAATTTCATCAAGGTTATATTAAACATTCATAAATTGACCATTTTTTTCCAAATACAGTGAATTGTATTGAATTTGGAAGGTGATAGTGTTACATCTATACTATCTATACTATCTATACTACTATATAAGTGTGGCTTGGGAATCCACCCATAGCAAATCTCGATCGTTCATCTATA
>NW_021375340.1:0-290 GCF_001605985.2 Dendrobium catenatum
AGCAATTGGAAAAACCGAGGGACTTAGTAGCAGCAAGTATTTTGTTATTGTTAATCAAAGGCTCAATCAAAACAAGAAGCTGAATATTATGAATTCTACATAAGTTACGAACACGAAGTTTAGAACTTTTACCACCAATACCTCTAATATTCCATAAAAGAGCTTTAATCATTGCAAGCCTTGGATGAAGTTAGAGCTCTAGTTGATCTGGGAGTGGGTGGTAAATTAGGCTTGGTTTGCTTGCCCTTTTTTCTTGAAACCTGTTTGAAATTATCCTCAAGCTGACAGTT
>NW_021375341.1:0-211 GCF_001605985.2 Dendrobium catenatum
CAGGCAAATATAGGAAGCAGAGTCTTTTAATTGTTTCGTCGTTCTTATAGGTTTTTCTGTAAATAAAAGTCTTCCTGTAAGTGCCTATTTAAAGGCCTGAATTGTATTGTTGAGCATGCATGAATTTTACAGAATTAAATCCTTGTGATTGTCGTCAGAGTTCAAGAACTCTGTTTCTTTATTCTGTATCCGGTAGCCATTTAGCTCCGGT
>NW_021375342.1:0-807 GCF_001605985.2 Dendrobium catenatum
GCAATTCAAGCTTATTGCTGTTACCACCCATTGATCCCATGTTCCACAGCTTATATTGCTTCTGCTCTCTTTTCTGTGGACTCTTCTGAAATGGAGTGTTTATTTATGGGTAGGTGTTCAGTATCCAATGTCGAAGATGCCATGAGGAATAATGAACTGAAGTTTGTCTTGGTAGATTAACTTTTGCAAGCTATTTGCTATAATTTTACAGTTTGCAATTACTATGGGGAAAGAAATATTATTTTGATAAAAGGATAAAGTTGAAAATATTATAAAAGATGGTTGCTTTAATAATTTTATCCTTAATAAAAAGATGCTGCTGGTGGTGTTCAAGATTCCTAAGAAGCTTCCTCATCCTTCTGTTGGAATGATAATTATGAATCTAGCAGCCAAAATGTTGAATAAAAAAGCATTATTACACTACCAAAAATATAGCTTTAAGTGCCCTAATAGATATATGTTGGGGTACATGATTTATTGGGACATTAAATAATTATGTCACTTAGGTAGTCATTTGCATAGGGGTAAAAGCATTATTATATGGCCTAACAAGTAAACTTTCATGGCAAGGGAATTTGATGGAATATTCACCAAATTACACCTATAAGGTGTCCTAATAAATAGGGGCCGAACCCCATTTAGCTCGGGGGACAATTGACCCCCTAAAAAAATAAAAAACTTATTTCTTATATAATTTTTTAGATAATTTATCCTTATCTATCTATTTTTTTGTCTTTATTACAAAGGTTTATTCCAACCCCCCCAACCCCCCTCCCTCCCTTCCTTTTAAAGAGACTATGGTAGTTA
>NW_021375343.1:0-276 GCF_001605985.2 Dendrobium catenatum
TCACTCAGAGAGCCTTCGGCGTTGCTGACTTTGTACATCACTAAGTTTCATTTTCTTATTCCAAATGAATTTAATGTTACTAACAATAATGGAATATTTAATAGTTAGCTATGATTATGATATTTTTACACTTACAGGAATTCACTCTGATTCGATCGCTATTAATCCACAACTAGTTTTCTTGTATTTCATGGATTCGAGAATTTAGCTACACCATTATGAAGTATGATCCTACTATCTTATAAAATTATCTTGAAGTCACTGATATTTGTATAT
>NW_021375344.1:0-18270 GCF_001605985.2 Dendrobium catenatum
GTTGTGATCGCACTAGACGGGTAGCTGAGTCATGGGATCAAACCACACAATCGTTCCAAACCACGGAACGACTGGATCTCAATGACGAAGGTGAAACCCAAAACCCTTAAATCATTTTTCTCCTTGTTTGATCGATATATGCAACCAAAAAAATATGAAAATTTAAATGTGGAACGTATGTATGAAGAGAATCAATGGGGTATGATTTTCACGCTTCAAAAAGCACTGTGCAAGAATCTATTTAGATCTAAGTGTCATATGCTAGGTTTAGGGTTTCACCTTGATTTAATGGATGGATTGAACTGCTTAAGGATTCTCTGAACTTGTAGACTGTCCACGAATAAATCTCCTTTTGAACTCGAGCCTTGAAATGCCTTAGATCAATGGCAAGTCATCTTGGAAGGATTTTGACTCAAGTTCGTCGGGATCCCATCGCCGGCGAGGTTTGAAAGGAGGGGAATTACTTGGAAATATAGGAGGATGTTAGAAGAGCTCTCACACCAAAGAATTGGAGCTGAGAGAGCTTGGAGAGAGAGATTGCAAGAGAGCTCTTCAAGATGCCCTAATAGGTCTATTTAAAGCTCAAGGATGTTAAATCAATGGCTAGGATCGAATTTAGAATGATTTAGGAAGGAGATTGAAGCTCCCTAGCCATGTTTTTGAATTATGAATCATTTAGAATGAACTCAATGCATTAAATGGGCTTAATTGGGCCTAAATAGCTCAATTTGACCTATTTAAGACTTGGGTTAACCACGCCAATGGTTGACCTAGTCAACCTAGTCAAATAGGTCCAAGGGAGGTTGGTGTTTGACCCAAAGAAGATTTTGAATTGATTAGAATTGGAATTTGACCCATTAAAGCTAATTGGGTCAACCTGGGTTGACCTGGTCAACCAGGTTGAACCAGGGTACGAGTTTTGGCCCAATAGGTTGGGTTTGACCCTATAAGTCCAAGGGTGGAGAGAAACGAGCTTAAGAAGATCTGAATTGGATTTCAAATCAAAAGAAATCACTTAGGTCAATTTGGGTCAACCCAGGTTGACCCAAGGCGTGGGCCTGGGCTCAACAAACTATGTTTGACCCACTGAATTGGATGGAATGGGTCTTGGATCCTGGCTTGGTCAATTTGACCGAGTTAACTCCTTTGACCTATAACTTGAGAAAAAAAAAAGAGGTCAACATAATCGACCTAAAGGAATATTATTTTTTGGATGGACTCTAGAGATATATAATAATAAATATGTGATAATTTAGGAATCATTCATGCATATATTAAGATTGTCCAAAGAAAAGCTTATTATTGACAGAATTTACTAACAATATTTATTAATTATAATTTTTAAAAGTGTTAGTTATAAATTATAATTTTTGTTCAAAAATTAAATTATAACGTTGTGTTATGTATCTTATAAAGGACCCACCTTACATTTTTTTAAATTATAGTTAACAATTTTTCATATCATTTATGTGTAAAGATATGACATTGTTACTAATTATGAGCTTGTTTTTACTCTTTTTTATTAATGTTTCTTCAATGTGTCATTTAAAAAATCTAATTTAAAGAAATATAAAGAACATATTATTATTATTTTTAGGTGTATGGACCAAGACTATGTGATTAAGACTAAACACCCTCCTTCTCTTACTACAAAAAGCACTTTTGAACAAAGGCAAATTTTGAAAAGTGAGAGCATTCAAAATACACGAGCCTTAAGATCATGAATACTCTATTCTAGATACCAGCACTGGTGCAATTCCTGAGGAGAAAAATACTAAAAATTTCTAAGCCAAAAGTAGACCGTTTCGTAGGTTTTGTAAAGGTCGAAATAAGTAGTATTCCTAATAAATTTATTTTTGTTAGATATTGGTCATAGATTTAGGTTTGTAGCTTATTATGTAGCTTGTTCTATAGCATTAGTGCCTATATATAGAGGCTTTATAGGTTATAATAGGCATGGTTAAGCAATAAAGTTATGATTTACTACTCTCCCTCTCCCCTTCCCTCTCTCCCTCCTCCTCTCCTAAGATCAAGAAGAGGAAGTGCTTCTTCCTCTCAAGTGAGATCTCACAACTGGTATCAAAGTCTGGTAAAAGCAACTGAACAAGGTGGAGGCATTTTTATGTCTAAAGAAAATGATTCAAGAAAGGGTCCGGCCATGTTCTGCTTACATCAACTGGAATATTTGGCTGAACAGGAAAGCATGAGGAATTATGGTAGTTTCACGAGGCCAGGGTTGTAAGCCTAAGAGCCAGGCTTCAGAGCGTACAGAGAGGGTGAAGCCATGAAGGCTATGCAGCCACCAAGGGCAAGGGAAATTCCCCGCGGGGAGCAAGTTTCTACACAGGTGGACTCGTGCGGATTCGTTTCTTGGAGATCTCCTATCTTCAAGAAGGAAATTTATTCCAGGCAGAGTTCTTGATGGGAGATGAAGGGCTTCCATGTGTAGTGTTGAGTTTGGGTACAAGCAAATGTGATGCTTGCGTGTGGAGATTATTGGGTCGTTCCAGTTACTGAGGATGGACTTGGAGGCCTGCGGAGTCTAGCTGGTCAAATTCACAGATGAATGGATGATAATAGAGCTGCTATTGTTGTTGTGTAAAGAAGGAGATAATGGAAGATGAGGGCTTTTATTTTAAGGCAAGGAAGGTTTTGTAAAATTAAGAGTGGCCTCATAGTAGAAATCATATAGGGGTTTGAGCTTGATTAGAAAAGATCTTGCTACTGTTTTCTACGATTGTATTCTAACCAGTAGAGTGGATGATAATAGAGTTGTTATTGTTGTTGTGTAAAGACTGCGAGAAATCTTGTGAATTGATAGAATGATTGGGTTTGGCTAGAGAGTGCAGAGTTTTCGCAGGGTCGAGTAAGCTGGTGTGGGATTTGGCATTAGATTGGAGCGGTAAGTTTTGAAGAGCAGAAACAAGATTTATTAGTTCTTGTTTAAAGACCAGTCAAGATCTTTTGAGGTGGAGTCGAGCTATTCTTGAGGAGCAGTGCCAATAGTGTGGGCACCTGGAGGTGCGAGGTCATGCGGTGCACTAAGAGGTCGTACAGGAGCATAAGGCACAGGTGGAAGACACACATGGCACTAGCTGGACGCAGCATTATAGGGCATGGGATTATGACGAGTATGGCGTAGGGCTCGGTGCACGGGTGGATACACATAGGATGTGGTTGGATTTAGCCCACATGAGTGCAAGGCGCAGGAGTGGAGCTGGAGGCTCAGGGCGAGGACACGGGGCGCAGGGTGTAGGTCAATACACAAGGCTTAGAAGTGAGGCACAACAAGGTGCTCAGGAATTGACTGCATGGGATGCAGTGCGACAAAAGAAGATCTGTCAGGAGGTGGAGCTAGAGCTCGTGAAGCAGGGAACTCAAAAAAATGGTGGAGCAGTTCTTGAGAAAATTATTAACTGTCCGGTGGACGCTATTGGCGGGGAAGATCTGCAGGGCCATTCTTTGTGAACAGTAGTTATCTTTTTGGTGTAAATCCAGTACCAAGGTGGAGAATAGTTAGATATTGGTCCTTGGTTTAGATTTGTAGCTTGTTATATAGCATTAGTGCCTATATATAAAGGCTTAATAGGTTGTCATAAGCATGGTTAAGCAATAAAGTTCTGATTTAGTGCTCTCCCTCTCCACTTCCCTCTTTTCCTCCTCCTCTCCCAAGATCAAGAAGAGGAAGTGCTTCTTCCTCTCAAGTGAGATCTCACAAATTCAAATATAAAATGTCTAATCTTATTACAATAAAAAACATTAAAGTCAGAGTTATATAATAAAATTCTTATGCATCTAGTCTTAATCTCTTTTCTTGCACAATTAAGTCATTTTAAAATAAGTTATAATACTCAAAAGAAAAAATGGATTCTTAATAAGCTCATTACTCGGTGTGCACAAGACATAAGAGGAAGAAAGGATTAAATAAAAAAAAAAGATGAAAAGTGCTCACTGATGGGGGCTTCAGAGTAATCTAAAGAATTATGAAATGATTTAGGAAGAATGTTTACATGCAAATACTAGTATTGTCTACTTCAACAACAACAATTATCCTACTCAATAAAAAAAGAATTAGTGGAGATTCAATCACTTTAATAAAATAAAAAATAAAGTAATTGATACACACATATGAATAAAAAATGTTTTAGATTAATGAAATATAAAACTAATATGTTTTTTATGGATTATCTTAATAATGTGATGTTATTCAGAGCATAAGCATCATCAGCCGCTACGTTAAGTGTGAAGAGATAAAGGACATGTTTAAAGCATTCCACTCTCAATACCACTCTAAACTCTCATAGACTGTCACCCTATGAAAATTTTAGAAGAGTAAGTAAAGCATGTACTGTTAATCACCCTATCATGATAATCCATTTTTAAAAATTTGATAGATGATAAGCACCATGCTTATGCTTGCATCATACCAATCCAACATACCTAGTTGTATATATTTTTCTATTCTTATGCTCCACATTACAATTCATATTAACTATACACATGACCACTATGTGCATTAAATGAAGACCTGATGTTGTGGCGCTGTCAAATAGAGACTGGACGCCACCATGTTTTTCTTTGGGCGCTCCGACGGTATCAATGATGGCGATGCGACGGTATTATGCCTGATGTCGTAAAGTTGTGCCATACTTAAAATTTTTGCATATTTCCTATATTTTGTTGCACAAAAATAATTAAAATAATATATTTTCATTGATAATAATTTAAAGAACAAATTTTCGAACTAAGCAACATTAATAATTAAACTATAAGATTAAGCATGACGCTTAAAAAATTTAAATATAGACAAAGTCGCTCGTTTGAAAGGCGACTTAGGTGCGACCAGAGGATGATGTGGCAACTGATGTGGCTAATTGAGGACTTAAGTCTAAGTCACCCGATTAACGAGCGACTTATAAGTCGCCCGTTAAACTGGCGACTTAGATTTAAGTAAATTATTTGCCTTTCCCTTCCCGATCAGTTCCTCTCCCTCTTCGACATTTCGAGATCTGGTCGTTGCTCCGCCACTTCGTCGCCGGATAAGGTAATGTAAGGTTATTTTATGCATTTTTTATGTTAAATAAGTTAAATATATGTTGATTATTGTGTATTTTGCTTAGAGAAGTAAAGATTTATGATTTACAAAGTGGTTATGTAGTTTTTTTTGTAAATTTCTTTGTTTGTTCTAAGTATAGATTTATGCATTTAGGCTTTGAATGTTTTAAATATTTTGTAGATATGTGATTTAGGGTTAAATTTTTGCTAAGCTAAGCTCTCTTTAGGGTTGAAAATTTTATATAAAGTGAGTAGAAGATATGTGTGGCTTCTATCTAGTTTATCTTTGATATATTCTTATTCTTTTGAATCCTTCAATTTTAATTTTAAATCACTTGTTGAATTTGCCCTAAACCACCCAAGCCTACTTTTAACTACCTTATCTTCTATATATATTACATATATCTGATATAATTATTTCTCAACATATCATTTCTAATTTTTTTCACAAATTCATATTAAAACTATCATTTATGCTATCATAAATTTATCTATCAATGACAATTTTGTGGCTAACACTCAAATACAATAAAACTGCCCTAAGTGTAAATTTTACAAAAAAAAAAAATTAAAAAAAAAACTTATATATCTATAAGACTATAATATTCTTTTATTGCATAATACGCTAGATGCATTTTCTATTTTAATCGCTTAGAATTAACTCTAAAAATTATATCCACATGCATATACCCATTCTTCTCTATAATATATTGAAGCTATTTAAACCCCTCACACATAAGAATTCATTTATCATCCAATGTTACTAGCTAATAATGGTAAGCTCTCTTTAGTAATTATTGTTAAGCTCTCTTTATGCATTTAGGCTTTGATTGTATTTGAAGAATTAGGGTTAAAGATTTTTGAACTAGTGAGTAGAAGATCGTTCAATATTTAAGTATCATTAATTTACTAAAATATGTTAAAGTTTATACGATAAAAATTTAAGTATTAGAAAATAGCTTTTTACAAAGCTGCTATAAAAAACAGTTTGCAAAAAAATTTATGAGTTAATATTATGTTAAAATAAAATAAATAAATTGAAATAAATCTATATTTTGGTAGTTTACAAAAAAAATTCTTGTGTTAATATTATGAATTTCTTATGTTAATATTATGATTTAGAGATAATATAAATAAAAAAAATCTATATTAAGAATTTTTTATTTGTTATTTTTTTACCCCCCCCCCTCTTGGTTAGATTGGGCCAATTCTATAGGGCTTAACATCCATAACGAACTTTCAATTGAGCCTCCAAATTCTTAAAGATATGCAACTTCAACACAAGTTGAAAGGATTGATGTGGTTACTACTTCAAGGGTTGATGCAATAGAAGAAGCCCTTCATTAGTGAGTTTCCTATATCATGTTTCACAAATAGATCTGTAGTAATTTATCTTACTGATTAATTATTGATAAATAATATTTTTAATGTAGTGATATTGAGAACCAACAGATGCAGGAACCTTCATTAGCGTCTGCATAAACAGTCCCTTCATATCATTGCAATTATGAGACTATGAGTAGTGGATCTAGTGAGCAGTGCTCTGATGATGAAGGTGCTGATCTATTACCAGTGGGTAACGATGGAGATGTGGTTGTTAATGAGGAGATTAAAAATATTATCCAAGATTACTATTGTAGATCAGTCGGTAGTACATATACAATGGTGGCAAATAATGACTACACCGAGACTTGTAGGACAACACAACAATGGGATCAGGAAGTTGACATGGATGGTGATTACGATGTGGTGATAATAGAGGATGAATTCTCGATTCCGAATGACTTAATAGAAGGAATGTGCTTCACAAGAAAGACTGATATGCAATTTACGTTACAAGGGCAATTAAAAATAATGTGCAATATATTGTCATCGCATCGAATACGAAGAAATTTACAATTATTTGCGTAAAGCATGATTGCTCGGTATATCCTTGCTTATGGAGACTTCACTCTGCTCAGAGTAAACGCTTAGGCAGTATATGTAAAATCTCATCCATAAAGAACCAGCATAGATGTGTGTCTCCAATTCTTGATAGTGGCCACCGTCAATGCAACTCACAGTTTATAAGTTTCTATATTCTACCCACAATTAGGAAGCAGATGGACTTGAAGCCAAGGGAAATAATTGGTCGTATGGAATCAAAGTTCAATATTAAAGTGTCATACATGAAGGCTTGGGATGCTCGGAGGAAGGCAATAAAAGTAGTTTTTGACAGTTGGGAGGAGTCTTATCGCACTCTTAATTTGTTCATGGATGTTGTTGCCTCTGCAATGCCTGGAACGGTATATAGAATTCAAAGCACAAAGACAATTAGGTTTCAAAGACTATTCTGAGCATTTGGTCCTTTTATTACTGGGTGGAATTAATGTCGGTCAGTTCTTTGTCTTGATGGCACATTCCTACTGGGTAAATATCGAGGGACATTATTAATTGCGATCGGAATGGATGCTAATAATGGTCTATACCCACTTGCATTTTCTATAGTTGAGTCAGAGTGTAACAAATCATGGATATGGTTTCTGAGACAAGTGAACGAGCTACTCCCCGTAGTTACAAACAGGCACAATCTCTGTATCATATCATACAGGCATGCTGGTTTGGTTAGAGGTTGTAGAGAAATATTTCCTAATGTTGTTCATCAGCATTGCTTAAGACCTACGTGAGAATTTCAAGAAAGCAATACGACAGATGGGGTTAGGTGACGTAGAGTTTCTGTGCCAAAAAATGTATGCAGCAGGCAATACAGATGATAAAGAATTTTTTAATAGATGTATGGAAGATATGAAGAGGATCAAAGTGGACATCCACCAATGGCTCATGGACCGAGATGTGAGTCGTTGGTCTTTAACAAATGATGGTGGATTTAGATATGGGGTGATGACAACTATTGCAGCTGAGTCTTTTAATGGAGTTTTGAAGCGAGCAAGAGAATTGCCAATTCAGGCCTTGATTATGGCCATCTACTATAACATTATTTCAATGTTTATGACGCCGTTGGAGTTCATTACAACTGAGGAGCAACAAAACAATGACTTTTTTCCTCCATGTGTACATAATTCAGTTAAAAGATTTGAGGAGGAGGCTAGACGGATGCCAGAACCAATCCGTCTTAACATGCATGAATTTCAAGTTGCTGACATGTCCTCTAAATCATATCGTGACAACATACTAGACGGGAGGAGGTGCAAGTGTAGTTGTGGGAAGCCTTTGTTATATCACTTACCTTGTTCACATGTGGTCTGTTGTTTAGCAATGTTAAGACGATCACATTTTGATTATGTTTCTCCATACTATACGAGGACCAACTACAAATTAAGTTATTCAGGAGAATTTCACCATATCCCTAACAAGGAAGAATGGGGAGAGAATAACCCCAATACAAGCATGATCCCGCTTCTCCCCCCAAATTATCGAAGGCGATCTGGACGTCCAAGGACAAATCGGTATCGCAATACAATGGACGAAGCACCACCACGGAGCAATAGGGTTTGCAGAGCTTGCCACTTAGCCGAACATAACAGAGCCACCTGCCCAACTAGATTTGGTCACAGGAACTAGGATTACACTTGAGAATTGTTGTAATAGCACATGTATTTAAGTAAAATATGCAGACCTTCATGGTTGACATTATATTTGTATTTGTTATATGCAGAAGTTATCTTTAACATTAAGTAAAATATGCAGATGTTATCTTTCTAGCTATCATTTTGTATTTGTTATATTTTCTCCCTCTCAATTTCTTGCTTTCTTTCAAGCTATTATTTTTTATCTCTATATTTATCTAACCTGGAAGCACCTTCACTCTATTGTTCTATTATTTTTTGTAAGATATAATTATTTGGAGTTTTGTTGAAAGACTACCTTTAAAGCACTTTATTAGTAAGAATATCCCCTCTTTTTATATCGTGGCTAAGGATGATCTTCCTAAAATGAGATGTTACTACTTCTGTTCTTCTTTATTTAGAATAATAAAATCAACTGGGTAAATGAATTTAACAACTTTAATCAACATATCTTCTATTATTATTCTAGGATAAGTGAAAAATTAATCTCAAAAAATGATCTTCACAAAATTTGTCTCCAATAACAAAAAGAATTGGAAAATAAGATTTTAATTATTTTTATGTGAATCTCTATCTTTGTAAGTATATCCTAATTCACAAAATTTGCCTTCAGTAACTTGATCTTTTTTTAAATGCGTATACTACATATTTGATTCGTATAAACTTTGTTTTTTATATTGATCACTTGATATTTTTCTTGATTTTTAATATGTATTCTTAATTATTGTTATATTTTTAGGTGAAATGGCAACTGACCAATGACGTCGTAGAAAGAAACGTACGACCGGTGAGCCCTCAGGAGAGGGTGGTAGTGATGTACCACCTCCAACTCAGGTTCATCCTAACATTGCTTCGTTACATGGTACACATAGAGCAGCACATCCTGATGGGGTACATCCAATATTTATTGAACTTTTTTATGATTATACTAAATATTTAAGCTATTTCTAACTAATTATATGTCTTTGTAGGGAACAATATTGGAAGAAGCAACACATCTTCTTATGTTGCACGAATGGCCAGTGAATTGCCCAAGATTTATGGATGCTTTAAGAATGTTTGGGCTAGATTGTGTTAGCCAAATGAGATATTTACGGATGGACCACCATTTGTTGACAGCCTTAGTGGAGAGGTGGTCACAACAGACAAATAGTTCTCACCTAACTGTTGGCGAGATGACCATTACCTTGCTGGATGTTGCTATGATTTTGGGTGTTCATATAGATGGTCTTGCTTTGGTAGGCCATGCTGTTGTTGGAGCTGGGAGACGTTGGATTAGTTGGCCAGACTGCTGTGATGACCTTCTTGGTAGCCATCCACTACCAGATATTGTATACCGGGACCCATTCGATCATCGCATCACATCAAGGTTTTGTATGGGACAGGCACATGCACAAACTTGTATTCCCCTCAGATGGTTGCGATGGACATTTTGGCAAGACTCCTACTTGGACCTGAATGATATGGAATTTTGGAGGCATGTCCGGGCTTACATTATGTTAATACTGGACTATCATCTTCTCCAAGATACTTCAGATTCATAGATACATTTACAATACCTTACTATTCTGGAGGATTTGGCAGTATCTAGTACATACTCTCTTGGAGGAGCAATTTTAGCCCATTTGTATAGAGAGTTGGGAGAAGCAATCCAGCCTAGTAGGGCCGACATAGTTGGATGCATTCATTTATTACAAATCTGGGCTTGGGAGCATCTGCATGTAGGATGACGATTGCTTCGTGTTCCCTTTCCAGTGGAACTTCATGGTCTAAGTGTTGGGTTCAGGTATGAGAGACTTCTATTTAATCAAATTTTTTTAATACTACACACAATAAAATCATAACTTCTTTGCTATATAAATGTAATAGGTTGAATGAGGATCGGCTAAGAGAATTGCCAGTTAGAAATATCATTAGCTATAGAGATGAGCTCGATGGTTTACTTGATAGTCAGGTATGTTCTTAAAGTTTTGAAAAAAAAAATTAACTTGTTAATTCAAACTTATAGAACTTATTTTTGAAAATGCAGGTAATTTGGCACCCATATATGCCTGATATTCGAGCTCAAGTGGCACATATTTGTCTATCAGAGGAGGAAATTTGGACTGCACGAGTGCCTCTTATCAGTTGGAAGAGGGTTGAGTGTCATTTGCCATATAGAGTACTATGACAATTTGGATTTTGCCCAACTACTGACATCGAACCAATGGATCCAAGCTTCAAATGGGTAGATGGTCGTGGGAAACCAGACATGGACTGGATGTTGTACCACCAAGAACACATTGCCATATGGGAGAGTAGGCGTGGATACATAGTCATAGGGGACCTCCTTGACCAGCATAATAACTACTCGATTCATCACTACATGACGTGGTTCAAGTCATGGGAAACACTATACATGTTAAAGGCACCTGTTGAGCCTCCTACAACGATATATCCTAGAGCTCCCTCTGAGCATCTTCTGGTAAATTTAAATTGAATATGCTATAAATTTCTTAAATAATTTCCTTTTTTAATTAATAACAAATTTCTTTTCTTAATTTAGAGGGATTTTTTTCTTGGTACTGAACAAGCTTTGCAACAACACTTCAATGGTTCAAATGAAACACAACAATAGAGGGATATAAACACAGTCACAGAGCTTTGTCTTGGTTTGTGTAGCCAGTTGTATATTCAAGATCAAGGATATTTTGAGGATAAAAGTGAGCATGATACATCATTTTCCATGACCCAAGAACCTCCTCAGCATTACAGTGGATATGCTGAACCCTCCTCTTATCCTGATCAAGGGCCATCTACGGACCTCTTCAATAGCCAGGTGCCAGCGGATTTGGATGCATACCTCACCCCAGATTTTGTGCCGAGCTACCTACATAGAGATGACATGGCTGAGGCAGAAGTTGCTGAGGAGGAACATCACATGCTACGTCAAAGGCCACGATGACCTCCACAACATTACACTCCAGGCATTGATGCATTGCCACAGAGGCCACGTAGGCGACGCTAGTTCATCCTTTTATGTATTTCAGTATGCTTATGTTATGGATTATTTGATTTCAGTATGCTTATGTTATGGATCATTTCAATTATTAGCATATTTAAAAGTCTTTTTTAACCTGCCTAGTACCTGAGCCAATTTACAAATTTTGCAAATATTCATAATGAAACACTCATTACATAATTTTTTCAAATCACTTAAAAATATGATTCTTAATATTTCTTTAGAATAAAAAATTTTGATTTGTGCTTCAAGGACTACAAAACAGGAAAACCTTCAATAGGAAGAATGTTCATTTTTTTGTTTTCATTATCCAAAAAATGAATCTCATATATTAATTTAATTTACAATCAGTTAACTTGTATAACTTTTTTTAAAATAATTTTTTTTTTAGTTCTAGCGTAAGTCCCCATTTAATGGGCGATTTACAAGTCATCTTTTATTCAGGCGACTTATTAATATAAGCATTTATTTGCCAACTCAGCATAACAACTATAATCCTAGTCAGCCTAAGTCGCCGTTTAAAATAGTGACTTTGCCTATATTTAATTTTTTTAAACATGCTTAAATTGTTATTACAATTTATAATCATGCTTATTCTTAAAATTTTCCCTATAAAATATTACAAGTATAAATACAATAGAAAAATATAATAAATCAAGCACTTTATCTTATTACTATATTTTCAAACTACATTCCTCAAAGGGCATGTTAAAGGGAGAGCCATAGATAACATATAAAATTAATGAATTTTCAAGGATAACTATAAAAAAATTAATATATCATGTAAAACTAAGGACAATAAATAAAATACTTAAAATTTTACATACTTAGATAGACTAAAATTAGTAAACTTGAAAACATATGCTGTATAGATATTAGAATACCAAAAGAGGTCATGTTTCCCTATCTCACCAGGTTAGTGAAAAGATTATAAGGGCTTCTTCGCCTAGTTGTGGGGGCTAAAAAAGAGACACTAAAGATTTAGTGCAACACTCGGAGAGGACTCTGGGAGTTACCATAGGTCTTTATTTTTATATACCTAGATAGACTAAAATCCACAAACTTAAAAGCATATTCAGTTACAGAGATATGACTATAAAATGAGGTCAAGTATCTCTTCCCACCAGGTTGGTGAAAAGATTATATGGACTTCTCCGCCAAGCTGTGGGGGATAAAAGAGAGACTAAAAGTTTAGTGTAATACTCAGAGAGGAGGACTCCGTGGAATAGATGTAGGTCATTATTTTACCAAGCCACTATAAAATTTTAGTGTGTTGATTTTAATTTTTGTTATATATACTTTATTTTATTCTACAATTTATTTATATATTAATTGCTTACTAAAAATTCATGATTGATATTTTATTATATTGATTAGATTATTATCATCATTATTATAACTTTTGATAAGTTTATTAGCTTCCACACCAGGTAATAGTATTGCTTGTGTTTTTATTACTGAAATATCCAAAAATATATGTTTTGTATTTTAAAACAATCAGTTTATTTTTTAAATCTACCAATTCACACTCATCCACCCCTCTTTGTGTACCTATGGATAGTTCACTTAGGCTTAACATCCTACATCGAACTTTCAATTGGTATTAGAGCGATTCTCATAAGTAGTATTTTAGAAAACCTTAAGAAAATTAATCCATGACAAATTTCAAAAATAGAAACACCGTAAAAGGCTATTTTATAATTGTTCCACCTTTATTTGATAACATTCCATTTAATTTTGAAAATTTTGCATGTGTACTTTTTTGCAATCTATTAATTTGTGCATATGGTTTTTAGTACAAAATGATTATTTTGCACCCTCTCATTTTATTAATGGCATTAAAATTGACATAACATTTAATGAATGGAGCATTGAGAATAGAGACCTAACTACAATAAATGAAAAATGTTTTAACTACTTTTTTTGCTCTTAAGTCTGAAGATTACATGAGAGTCTCCACATGTACCATTGGCCAAGATATTTGGGATAAATTGTGTATTACAACATATGAAGGAACTATTGAGGTTAAACAATATAGGTTTGATATTCTATTGCATGATTATGAACTCTTTTGCTTGAAACTTAATGAAACCATCAGACATGTACACTAGGTTTACACAAATCATGATATATCTGCAAGCTTTAGGTAGAGAGGTTTTAAATTCTAAGAAAATGAAAAAAATTCTTCAATGTTTACCTAGTAATTATAATGTTAAAGTTACTATCATTTGTGAATCAAAAGATCTTAATAATTATTCCATATATAACTTACTGGGCTCGCTAATTTCCTATGATCAAGGAGTGAATCAGAGATTATAGGTAGTAGGAGATAAGAGAAATGACAAAGTGGTGGCACTAAAACCAAATGAGTTAAAAAGTGACAGCTCTACTATTGAAAAAGACGATAACATAGCATTGATGACATGTCCATTAATAAACATTCTAAGAAGAAAACAAAAGTGCCATCAGTAAGATAAAACAAATTAAACTTTGAAAGCATCATCTGTTACCATTTATTTTGAATGAAGAAAGCCAGGCCAATTGAGGAGTGACTACCCCAATATAAAACTCACCCGATTAAGGAGAAGAGTGAAGAGAAGACATAGTTCAAAAAGGGGAATAAATAGACATATAAGGTGTTTTGGGCTAACTCTCCTCATAATCATCTGAATAAGAAGTAAAGGTGGAGGTAAAAAATCTAAATCTTATGGCTTATGATAATCTTGATCAATTAGATGAAAATGAGGTCTGTTAGCTATCTTATAATGAATTGTTTATCATATATAAAAAAATATGATTCATATAGAAATCTCAAAAAGAAGTAGGCTAGATTAAACACTGATTTTACTATTTTATAAAAGGAGTATAATTATCTGATAGTTGAATATTTTGATTTAGATAGTAATTACATGTCTTTACTTGATGAGTTTGATGCATTAAATAAGAAGCAAATTAATATAACAAATACAAATGAAACCTTGAACTCAAAGCATCATGAGATAAAACATTCATATAAATAATTAGAGACATGTGCATCTGAATTAGATAGTAATGACCATGCATTAAAATTAAAAGTTGTAACTCTTGAAATTGCAAATTGATTTTTAAACTCAAAAATTCATTCATAGCAACAAAGTAGAAATCCACCTACATTTATACAGTGGTATAACCTTAAATCACTTCATGCATCATATACCTCTAAGAAGAGGCAACACAACCCACATAGATTAGTGAATTCTTTCCCCTAGTTCTAGGTGTCATTCTTGTAGCATGCTAGGTCACATAGCCTGTACATGTGTAATACATCGTAAGTCTCATCTAGTGTGGAGACCCAAATCACTTGCACCACAACATATTTTGTATGCAAGTCATTCATCAAGGCATAAGGTGGAACCCGAACTCACTTGGGTTCCTAAATCTAATAAATGGTTGACTTTATAGAAATGCACTCATAAAAGACCTAGTGAGAGCATGTGGTACCAGGATAGCAGATGCTCAAGGCACATAATTGGAGACATAAAGTAATTCATTATGCAGGAGGCTAGGGTAGGAGGAAAGGTTACTTGGATACAATACTACTAGGAAAGCGATAAGTTCATGTATGATTGGTAATTCCCATGAATTTTATTATCGAAAATGTCTTACTAGTAGATGGCCTAAAATATAATCTAGTTAGCATCAATCAATTCTATGACAAATGTTTTTATATTAAATTATTATATACTAGTTGTGTGATTAGTTTAAATGGTGATATTATTTTATAAGGAAAGAGAATTAATAATGTTTACATATTTGATGTAAATTGTTTTGAAAACAGTAGTTCTCTATGCTTGAAAATAGTTACTGACGATCCTAGCTATGACATAGGAGACTATGCCATGCAAGCATCAAAATCATTAAAAAATAACCCAAAAAACCTAGTTAGAGGCATACCTAAACTAGAATTCTCTAAGGATCATCTTTGTGAGGCCTGTCAACTAGGAAAGCAAATAAAAATTTCCTTTTACTCCATTAAAGACATCACCACCTATAGACCTTTAGAAATCTTTCACATGGATTTATTTGGACTGGTTAGCACTACTAGCTTAGGTGGAAACACATATAAATATGTAATTATTGATGATTACTCAGGATTTACATGGATTAGATTTTTATCACATAAAAATAAATTATTTGAGGAATTTAGGACATTCTCTATATTGATTTAGAAAAAAATAGGTTGTGAGGTCCTAAATATCTATAATGATCATGGTGGGGAATTTGAAAATATAAAGTTTGAATCATTCTATAAGGAGCTAGGTATACAACATAATTTTTTTTAGCTCATAGAACACCTCAATAGAATGGGGTTGCTGAAATAAAGAATAAAACCTTGGTAAAAGATGCTAGAGTCATGCTAGCTAAGTAATCACTTCCAAAGTATTTTTGGGCAGAAGTAGTGAATAATGTTTATTATGCTTTCAATATGGTTAATGTTAGATTCAAGCTCAATAAGACACCCTATGAGTTACTTAAAGGAAGGACACCCAATCCCTTTTACCTTCAAGTCTTTGGATGTAAGGTGCTCATTCTAAAGAATACAAAATCTCCATTAGAAAAATTTGATCCTAAATCTGATGAAGGAGCTTTCCTAGGATATTCAATTGTGGGCAAATCCAATAGAGTTTTCAATAAAAGTACATTAGCCATAGAGGAGGCCACACATATATTATTTGATGAATCTAATAAATCTATTGAGTCTAAGTTAGAAGAAGAAGAAGAAGAAGAAGCGATTGAGGTCACCTGAGGAGTAGAATCTATTGACCTAGAAATATAGTAAAGCCTTAGAACTCATTAATTATAGATTGGAGATATTCATCTAGTCATCCTAAGGTGAACATCATAAGAGATCCATTAGTAGGTGTAAGAATTAGGCATAGACTTAGAAAGGAGGTTATCCACTTTGTTATTATCTCTATGGTATAACCCTCAAACATAAATCAAGCTTTATCTGAAGAATTCTAGATCCTATCTATACAAGAAGAATGGAATCAATTTTTTGGGATTGATGTTTGGGAGTTGATTAGTAGTCCTAAAAATAAGAGTGTTGTAGGAACTTAATGGGTTTTCAAGAATAAAATAAATGACTCTATGATAATGGTTAGAAATAAGGCTAGATTATTAGCTAAGTGGTACAATCAAGTTGAAGAAATTGATTTTGTAGAGATATTTACCCCGTAGCTATATTAGAAGCCATTAGAGTGCTATTAGTCTTTACTTACTTTAGCGGATTTAAGTTCTATCAGATGGATGTTAAGAGTGACTTCTTAAATGGGGTGATTAAAGAAGATGTATATGTTAAATAACCCCCATATTTTAAGAATTCTAAATTTCCTAATGTTGTATTTCAATTAAAGATAGAATTATATGGATTGAAGTAAGAACATAGAGCATGGTATGAAAGGCGGAGCACATTGCTCTTAGAAAGAGCTTTTATTAAGAGGCGTGTAGACACCACTCTATTCCTAAAGAAAGAACGAGAAGATATACTCATTAATTAGATTTATGTTAATGATATACTGTTTGGATTAACAAATAAGAATCTCTATAATAAATTTTCAAAAATAATGAGTGAGGAGTTTTAGATGGCATGATGGGAGAGATTTCTTATTTTTTTTTATTTAGTGTAAAAGAATGGATGATGGAACTTTCCTTAGCCAATCAAAATATATCAAAGATATCCTTAAGAAATATGAGATGGATAATACTAAGGCAATCAATTCTTTAATGATCTCCACCATTCAATTAGATAAGGATCTAAATAGAAAATATATTGACTAGAAGAAATACAGAGAGATAATTGGATTACTTCTTCATTTGACTGCTAAAATACCTGATATTATGTTTAGTGTATTTATTTATGCTAGATTTTAGGCTGATTCTAAAGAATTCCATATAAGTGTTGTTAAAAGAATTCTTAGATATCTTCTAGGAACCCAAAATCTAGAAATCTTGTATCCTATACATAGTTCATCCTTTTAAATCATATGATATTCTGATTTTGGCTTTACATGATATAGAATTGATAAGAAAAGCTAGAATATGTCAATTCATAGTATAATCTTTAGTCTTTTGGTCTAGTAAGAAAATAAAACTTTGTTGCCCTATTTATCACTAAAGTAGAATACATAGGTGTAAGATGTTGTGTTGCTCAAGTCCACTGGCTTATACAATAAATCCTTATCCTTGGACTTCCTATCAGCACTACTGCAATAATATATGATAACACTAGTGTCATTTGTATTTCAAAAAATTAAATCTAACACTTATGGACTAAACACATAGAAATTAGATACCATTTCATTAGAGATTATAAACATATGACGAATATAGAGTTACATCATATAACTACTAAAAAAATCAACTAGCAGATATATTTATAAAACCCCTTAACTTTGAAACCTTTAGCACCTTGAGGACTAGAGTAGGTGTTATAGACATTCATGCTTTAATCAGGATAAATTAAAAGATTGAACACTAAAAGGTTTTTGTGTTCTTTTCTTTCATTCATTTTATAACTATTTGTGTTTTGTTATTTTTGTTTTTGATCTATTTTTGTGTGAATTTTTCCTTTTTTTTTCATTTCATTTTTATTTTATTTTTGATGTT
>NW_021375345.1:0-301 GCF_001605985.2 Dendrobium catenatum
TTGTACTGTTAAAATTAAAAATAACAAAAATATTTTTATCTCCCCTATTTTTTAAAAGTGTTATTCTAATGAGGGGGAGATTAGGAAGAGAAATTATTATTATTTTTTAAAATTCAAATTGACTTGTTTGCCATCATCAAAAAGGGGGAGATTGTTGCGGATCTATGGTTCATGATTTTGATGATTGCAAACATTTCTTATTTCTCTACGATTGCCTTATGTACTAACGTTTCAGGTCCACACGATCAGACTGCAATTTGAAACCAGCTCAAGATTGGGTAAACTAGGTCTGAGTCAGTTT
>NW_021375346.1:0-2051 GCF_001605985.2 Dendrobium catenatum
GCATGTCTCCTCCGGCGAATAGAGCTCAAGAAAGTGCTCAACATTTGGAGCTCGACATTGCTCGGGCTGAGGGAGATAACAAAAGCAGCACGGGTGGGGGTTCACCCCGTGGAAGCAACTACAGCATGGTGGATGAGCAGTTTTTGGGGTCCGATCAAGAGGGCTCAACTCGGGACAGCGCAGGGATGGCAACGGGTTCGGATGGTGGTCCGGGATCCGATCGTGAGGAAGGGCCAGCCAGTGACATGGAGGATGATTTGCACACCCAGGCCGAACTCCAGCTGCAAGCTTTGCAGGCGGCTGTTTGCCCGACCTCCAGGAAAGGGACCTCGTGGGCGGATTGC
Organism: Dendrobium catenatum; assembly: GCF_001605985.2. NCBI lineage: Eukaryota > Viridiplantae > Streptophyta > Magnoliopsida > Asparagales > Orchidaceae > Dendrobium > Dendrobium catenatum. The sequence continues at coordinate 345 of NW_021375346.1, forward strand.
ATAGAAACGCATGACAATCCAGCTTATGACCAAGAAGGATTGAATGCTACCAGTAATGTTATGGATCTGGACTGTAGCCTTAGGTGTGAGCCAGCCCAAGTTTCGGGTGCTACTCCACAAGAGGCTGCAGGAGACCGCACACAAGGTGCTTGTGATAATTCCTCCAAGGGACCGACCGGCACTACAAACCAGGAATCTGCCGCAAGCAGGAAGCCCTTCCACTCGGGAGGCACGGCCAGCAGCCCTTTCTCTTGGAATAAGGTGCAGCTTGTCCCAATCTTAAAGCTAAACAAAGAAACATTCCTTGGTAAGGATGGCAAATCAATTGATCCTGAAATTGAAGCAGTGCACAACAACATTGCGCGGCTGGACCGTGCTATTGTGGCCAAGGTTATGGGGAGGCGAATTGCCTTCCCCTACCTCTTAACCGAGCTCAAGAAAAGATGGTTCCACTTCGGTGCGTTTGAGATTGTTACAATTGCCCCCAACTCTTTCATTTGCGTGTTCGAGAGCTTCGAGGCAAGGGATGCGGTTCTCGCGGGAGGACCATGGATAGTGGGTGGCAACATTATTGGTATGGACAAATGGTCCCCGTCGGCCACCCCCAACTCGTTACATGGACTGCACTCTCCAATTTGGATCCGGCTCCCTCAACTTCCATTAATGTATTGGGACACTAGTAACATCACACGTATTGCCAACATGCTTGGCGATCCTTTGTGGATGGATTCCCACACCAGTTCTTGGGGACGGTCTTCATTCGCTCGCATATGCGTTAGGATTGACCTATCGCTACGCAGCAACTTTTACCAGGTGTGTGGATAAATGGGATTCATGGGCGCTTCTTCCAACGAGTGGAGTATGAAGGATTAACAAACTTCTGTTTTGATTGTGGCTTCCTTTATTGGCCACAGCAAAGGGACTTGTCCAGCCAAGGTTACAAGCAGCAGCCGGCCTCACCCTCAATCCCAAGCAGCCCGTCCCCCTACAGCTCAACCCGAGAGCATCTTGGTGCATGGTCAGCCCTCCAATTCAAGTGCTCAAACTCCTGACCTTGCCCCTAATGTTAGGGTACAGGATGACAACTCTTATGGGGCATGGAATCTTGTTACTCGCAAGCGGAATGGCAAGAAGAAGCAAGCCATTGTGCTTCCAGTGAAGGAACCCGAGCAGCCCACTATGGCCGACCAACCAACTCAAGCTGCTAAGGAGCAAACCCAGCGTATGGAAGACATCTCTGAGAGGATTATCAGCCCAAATAGCCGCCAAAGAAGGGAACACAAAATTGTGTTTAGTGCTGAACGTGGGCAACCCGACTCCTCCCCCTTGGAGGTCAATCTTACCAAGAGACAACACAAGGCTTCCAAGGCTTTCATGGAGAAGCAGCTACTGCAATTGGGACCGATCTCTACCCTCCCCCGCAAGAGAAGGAAGAATCTCCAAGATGACACTGGCGGGGACTTTGTCCCCTTTGAGGAGCAATGAGGCCTAACCCTTTCGCATGTTCTTGGGTGAAGGTAATGCTTATCCGGCTTCCAGCGCAATGGGATATCTTTCCGCCTCCGGGCGTGTTAACCCACTTTATAGGTATCTCCCCCCGCTGGAGTTGTTCTTTAAGCACTACTGGATCTCTGAGGGCATGCTTTTGGGGTGGGCCTCCTTGTGAATCAAAGGGGCTTATCCTTGTCGCAGTTAGTTTTCTTTTTG
>NW_021375347.1:0-202 GCF_001605985.2 Dendrobium catenatum
CAAATTCTTCTCTATCATCATCAGCCAATCCTTAGTTACCCTTATTTCAATAACACTTGAAAGTCTAGGAGATTATAATATCATAAAATTCTATAAATACCTATCCAAATCATTAGATTGGGTACTAAAAACTCGTGTATGAGCCTCACCCAGTAACTATGCTACTAGACATATAATCTAAGAAATTACCTCAAAACAAATT
>NW_021375348.1:0-1452 GCF_001605985.2 Dendrobium catenatum
AAGAAGTAGAAACACAAATTTTTTTCATTCAAATCTTAATTAACTATTACAAAAGACAAGACCCATATATATAGGTCTCAAGTATACATGAAGAAATAAAGACTAAATTGCCCTCAGGGCCCCAACATGACTCAACTCAATATAAGGGTACAAAATGAATACATAAAATAAAATGCATAATAACTAAAAATATAACCTCTGAATCGTGGCCGTCGATCTGCGATGCTTCCGGCGATACACCTGTTTGAACCTTGGATCGATGTCCTCATCAACTAGAGAGAGAGTTGGAGGTAAACTTGAATTATGGAATTGGAGGTTAACCTTAACGTCTAAAGGCTTTTGTTTAAGTAGATCTAGAACTGAATATATGGAGTATAATTTTTGTAATAAAAGATCTAGTGGGAGATTGTGACTTTTGGCGATCTAGTCATTAATAAGAGTACACGTTTTATATATCTTGGATCTATTGTTCAGAGTGATGGTGAAATAGATGGAGATATTATTAGTAGAATTCAAGTTGGATCGTTGAAGTGGAGGAATGCATCGGGTTTGCTGTGTGATAGAAAAGTTCCCCTGAAACTTAAGAGAAAATTTTGTAACTTGGTTGTGAGACCTGCAATACTTTATGGTGCAAAATGTTTTCCATTAAAATATAAGCATAATATTAAGTTAAGTGTTATAAAGATGAGGATGCTCAAGTGGATGAGTGGCTTTACTTTTAGAGACATGATATAAAATGAGCATATACGTAAAAAGGTTGGAGTAGCTCTAGTGGAAGATAAGATTAGAGAGAGTCACCTTATATGGTTTGGTTACATAAAACGACAACCTTCTGATGGCCCGGTTTGGAAAGTAGATGTATTATATTTGACTTATGTTAAGAAAGGTAGAGGTAGACCTAAAAAGTCTTGATTAGAAAATATTAAAAATGGAATTTCTCTATTAGATTTAGATGAGAATTTAACTATTAACATGACACAATGGAGAAAAAGGATTCTTGTAGCCGACCCCACATAGTGGGATAAAGGCTTGATGTTGTAGTTGTATTCCATTTAATGTTGTGTTTTTTTTAGCTTTTTGTTTATTTGAAGTTAGTGAGATCTTCTGAAAAGTATTTAATTGGAAATGTGAGGCACAATTGAAAGGATTTGATATGGAAGCATAGTATTGAAGTACAGGTTTTGAGGAGTTGGAAGACAATTTATTTGAAAAGCAATTATTGTGAGAAAAAGTTAACGAATGACTTGCATGAATGAAATAACAACATTTCGTGTGCTTTAATATATTGTGCAACATTTTTATGATAATCAGAAAGATAGGGTCAATAATGACTTCATTATGGTAGTGACAAATGTTCTTCTCATTGAACACACATCTCCAATAGAGGTGCTAGGGCACTTGTAGATCAATATATGATGACATTGGATGTTGAAAAGAATGACAGTATGACAG
>NW_021375349.1:0-481 GCF_001605985.2 Dendrobium catenatum
AACATTATCAATCTGCAATAAATTTAAAAAAGATGCAGAAACATCATAAATATTAGGTAACGAGTCAGGTTCGGGTCTGACCCGAATCTAGTTAACCCGAACTCGACCTGTTTAGGGCTGAAAGGTGAACCCAAATCAAACTCGCTAGTAACCTGAATGACCCAAATCCGAACTGATAGCTTATTTTGGTTAAAGGTTTTGTTAATAACTTGTTGTCTATAGAGTTTTGTTTAATTGATCAAAGATAAGAAGATCATACTAATAAGCAAAAGAATTTAAGGAAAAAAATATTAAGCCAGTCATTTTTTGATCAAAATCGGGTTCGCAGTCAATCTGAACCCAACCTATTTAATAAATCATTGAAATTTTAGACATGAACCTAACTCATTTATTAAACAGGTCAACTCAAACCTTGAATTTTCTAGTCAAGTTGGTAGATTGACTCATTTATTGACACCAAATTTATCGTCATTTGCAAGTT
>NW_021375350.1:0-215 GCF_001605985.2 Dendrobium catenatum
CATTCTCACTAGATATATAGGTAACCACATTATTATCCACAGAATCTAAATTCAAAACAGAATTACCCACATCAGTCGTCTGAACAAGCTTATCCGTATCACCTCTCATTTCACTACCATCCATAATAGGCTCTTGCATAGTCGGAGACGGTACCACCTGAGTAACATTAACTTCCTTGCTAGGATTCTCGATCGGCACATACTGTTTAATGTTC
>NW_021375351.1:0-811 GCF_001605985.2 Dendrobium catenatum
TGTAGTAGCCTTGAATCCTAAATCTAGGTTGGGCTTAATGTTCTACGAAACACTAAGACCTGTGTCCTAGCTAATGCAGTGCAAAACCTGGACTTACCCCTAACCACCTAATCTCTTTAAAATCATGCTATCATGTCAGTTATGAAAGATGGGTGGGTGGTACAGTTCTTTGGAAATATGACCGACATCTAAAAAATTTCCTAAGTGATCCTAGACTTATGTGGGTCAGATGCTCCTAACTAATGCAATTAAATTTATTTAGTTGGTTACTAATGCAATGCATACTAGTTGAAATGTCAGCTCATGAATGCTATAGAATTTTATAAACAGGCTTATAGAAAATAAAATTTTAGAAAAGATTGAGTCTCCCTAGATCCGACACTTCATCCTCATAGGCCAGATTATCCGGACTCTACCCACAGGCAGTGAGATGTCTTATAGCAAGGAAAGAAGAATGCAGTAATATGCATGCGACCCCGAACGGTTCCGGCAATTCTCTAGGTTCGTTAAGTTTCTAAATTATTTAAAACTTAAATATTAAATTTTGGTTATGAGTAGCAAAATTTTTATAATCCTTAGAGAGTCTAACGGAATCCAGGCGAAAACAAAAGCAGCATGCAAAAAAAAATCTAAGAAAAACAGGCAATTTCTACTGCGTAATCAGGTAAACACATCAATATAAATCCAAAAATAATCAACTAAATGGCCATAGGCAAATTGCTCTTATTGCAACCCAGATATGCAGAAAGTGGCTGGGCACCACTGCTAACAATTCGGATTTCTAAGCCTATGACAGACGCAAATGACTTTG
>NW_021375352.1:0-534 GCF_001605985.2 Dendrobium catenatum
TCTTCTCTGTCTTCACTTGAGTTCCCCTTGTGAAGAATGAGGGCTCTATTTATAGTTTTTCTATAGTGGCATAGCTTATAAATAGGTGTGAGATCATGGGCGAATAGGGAGTGGTTTGAGTGGACGGCCGATATTGAACCCTTCGATCGTGCACCGTTTATTGGACATTTGGAGGCCTTAATGATGTCGGAATTCAAAGATCTTGGGCTCGTTGGATTTTTCTCGTCGAGCCGCTCGATTCAAGTATAAGCTTGTTAAAATCGGAGACCGTTTGGTAACTCAAATTACAGTTTGAACCTTCCAACAGTGCTTCAGGTCCTTGATTCGGACTCATTTGGGCTCGGATTGGGTCGAGTTTGGAGTCGTTGGATTCGTATTTCCGAGACGCTCAGTTTGAATATAAGCTCGCTGAAATTGGAGTTCGGGTGCTCCCGGAATTAATTTTTGAAGTTTCCAACTGGCTTTTGCCTCGAGATTAATGCCCGATCAAGCTAATTTTGTAATGCCATATCAAGATCTATTATTTTTCAAGAA
>NW_021375353.1:0-734 GCF_001605985.2 Dendrobium catenatum
ACATCGTCCTGGACGATCCTGGGAGGAAAATCCAATTTATAGAGGAACAGTAAGGGAACGAGGTCTCACATGCCATCTTTCTCCTCTGCTATTTATCATAATGATGGATGCCTTTCCCAGTGCTTTAGAGGCTAGCAGTTTCATGGGAATTCCCTGTTGCCCAATAAATTTTAATCATTTGTTATATGCAGATGAAGTTTTGGTGTTCGAGTTGGCCTCTAACTCTAATGCCTTGTGTTTAAAGGATATTCTTACATCCTTTGTGGCTTCCTCTGGGCTCCACATTAACAATAACAAATGCTCTAGCCTCTTATCTCATAATTGTATTGCTGCTAATGTATTTCCTCTACTTTTAGCTTCTCTCAATCTGAAACCTTTATGAAGTATCTTGGCCTTCCAATATTCACAAAAAATTTGATTTTTGCTTACTTCCATCCACTCATGAGTAGGATTTCTACTCTACTTGCTGGTTGAAAATTTGAGTTTTTATCTTTTGCAGGTATAATTTTGTGATGCCCCAGATATCAATAGTGAAAGGATTCATCTATCTCTCTTATCTCTTTTCTTTTCTTTTTCTATCAGTCCTTTCATCTTGTTTCTCGTTCGTATCAATACAGTCATCCAGAGACAATTGCATTACAGGAAAGAAATACAGCAACTACTATAATTCATATATCAACATATATATAATCAACAGGAGCGTCCAAAAGGGTCATATACAATAGCCATACGGC
>NW_021375354.1:0-616 GCF_001605985.2 Dendrobium catenatum
ATCTACAATCCAAAGAATGGTAGAATATCCGATCATGTTTACCCTTATCTCGGACTTTCTTTTAGGGTAGAATCGTCTTTTGGAATCAATGGACTAACTCAAAGAAAACCAATTGGATATGAGATAAGGATTCCTTCATCACTTGGTTTAAGAAAAAATATCTCATAGAATAATGAACCAAAGTAAATTTGTCACAATCACAAAACAATCGAAATTGAGCCTTTGATACATGAAACCTTCTAAGTTTTTAAAGGATTTGAAAAGAGAGAAGAGCTTGCTTTTAGTGGGCTCATTTTATTCCTCTTGTCAATTGATCGTTGTTTTGTACATCTTTTGCTTTTTGATATATAATTATTTCAAGTTGGCGTCATTGCGCATCTTTTGTTGGTATCATTGGCCAATTATTTTATTTTATTTTTGCAAGCTCCATTCTCTTTTACAACTCATAAAAAGGATTCTTAGTTGTGAGTATATCATCTAGATATTAGAGAATAGGGGCTCTCTCTAATATAGAGAAGAACTATCTACAAAACAGAATTAATAACTAATGGCAAGAGTAACGAGGAATCTTGATGTGATAAAAGGACTTTAAGCATTATAAATACAAGATAGATTT
>NW_021375355.1:0-2482 GCF_001605985.2 Dendrobium catenatum
TCCTGCTGTCACTTCCGATCCGACCGCCAGGGAACGTCGTCGAAGGAGCCCGTCGAACAGTCACGGAGGAGCTGAAGAAGAGACGCGAAAGGGAGAAAGTCACCTCACAACGAGCTCCCGTTGTTGCTTCCGATCGGAATGGTGTAACTTCCGATCCTACAGGGAGGAGGAATCGGGGAGAGAGCGCGTAGAAGAGAGGGCTCGGGCGAATTTTGCGTGGAGAAGAGGCCGAAGTCCTCGTCGCTTTGGGCTTTTAACGACTCGAACGAGTCTTGCAGCGATCGTGGAGAAAACACGCGAGGCATGCCTCGACGTGCGACGAACAGCTCAGCGTGGGGAGCGACGTGGGTTGCCAGAACAGGTAAGATTTGATTCTGATTGATTTTTTTTTCTTTTTTTTTACGGGAGAGGGTCAACAGCCTTGTTGTGTTGTGCTTTATGTATTTGTACCTGCCGTGCATAGTATGCTTATCGTAGTGGAGTTTGGGACTCTACCATAATCAACCACCAGAACTCCCATATCCTTTTCGCTGGCTGTCAAGGGCAACGATCATAGTTTCTATGATTTTCAGGGGTGCGGAGAAGCTAACTTTCAGTTGGGAAAGTTATTATAGAGTTAAAAGTTATCTTATTGAATTATTTTCTTGCCTCTTTTTCTTTGTCCAAGTAGATAATAAGAAGCAGGGGCAAGAAAACAAACTTGGAACTATATAAATTTAATAGCAGGTGAGGCGACTTAGCAGCACAACTGTACTAAATGCTGGATATTAGAAATCACCACCATTTAGAATTATAGACTGCATCATAAAGAGCCTAAATAACTGGAATTCAATCTTCGTAATTTTTAAAAGCCTTCTTCTGTGTTTGATTTATCATTTATTCCTTTATTTGTTTGGAGATCTACCTCTTTTCTTTTCCTCCATTTTTATAGAAAATCTTAATTGGATTGAATTTTTAGGCTCTATTTTGGAGTCAGGAGAACTGAGACTCATTTTCAAGTTTGCTGGATTCCTAACATTGTATTGATCATTGAAAGGCTCTTGCAAGAATTATAGAAAGTGTTTTTTTTTTTTTCATTGTTGCTGACCTCACGGCTTTGGGAAGAAGATATCCAAAAAACTATATGGGTGGCTCTGGAGAGTCAAGCTAATAGGGCATAGCTTATAAATGTTTTATTTTTATTTTCAACTATTGGAAAGCTTTTCTGTTTGTGTTATTGAAACATTTCACAACTTCAAATATTTGATCAAGTGTCGTATTTAAGTTTTCAAAATTCTGAAATGAGTGGAAAGCTATGAAGTTAGCTTGAAACATAAAATTTTCTTCCATTAGCTATATGTTGGAATAGCCTTGAATTAGTAATTCAATCTTAGGATTTTCATGTAATCTTCTGTTAACTATTTATATAAAATAAATAACATTGAGGCAAGAGGTAACAGATCTACAATTTTTTATCAAAGTAATTCCATCAAAATCAAAGATTATAAGAGCTTAGTTAAAGTTGAAGCATAAAAATTTTATTTTAAGAACTTGTTAACTAAGCATTTTATAAATCTTTTTGCAAGATCATAATGAACATAAAAATGAGTTATAGTATGAAATGAAGTGAAGTTAGCTCTATGTGAGATGCATTAGATAAAACTTAGGTATTGAGATTTGTAGAGTTATAGATGATATTGGAGTAGTTTGGTTATCAACTAATTTTCATAGAATCTTGAAGGCTTAGTGCATGCCAAATAATTGGAGGATAAATATTTTGGTGCCAATATTTTAGAACAATTGTGAAGTTATGTGAGAGTAATGGAATTTAGACTTATAATATCATTAAGCGGACAATTCGCTGCACTAGGAAGTGTTGACGAATTTTTTTTCGCATCGACTCGACCCCGATTGAGCCCGACTAGGCTCGATCGCGCTCGATCAACTCAATTGATCATCATCGAGATGAAATTAATCCGAATTAAGCCTCAATTTTAATTAAACTAAACCCAATTTAATTTAATTAAAATCAAATCAATCAAATCAAAATAAATCAAACCCCGTCGAGTGTCATCGAGTTCAATTCGACGCAATTCGGCACTTTTCGGCTTCGATCCGAGCCCAATTTCGTAAAATTGGCTCGATCTGACCCATTTTGGTCCGAATCGACTCTAATCGATTCAAATTGGGTCCAATGCGAACCCAATTTTAGCCCAATATCAAATCTATCTCGTATTCAAATCTCAAATCAAGATTTGATCAATGGCTAGATTTCCTCTAAATCCCCCGCTCTGTTTTCCGTCAATCGTCTGTTTCAGCGGATACGGCAAGAGGATCCACTCGGTGCGATCTTTTCGCGTGTATAAGGAGCGGAGAGATAGAGGAACGGCATTCGTCCTTGGTGGTTTTTCGTTCGTCCCGTCCGACAGAGGAGCGAAGAGTTAACGGTAGAGGACGAGAGATCAGAGAAGCTAAAAGCCCAGTCCAGGCGAATCCTCTCCGC
>NW_021375356.1:0-315 GCF_001605985.2 Dendrobium catenatum
TCAAATTCATGATTTTTTTTTTATAGTTGCATGGGTCAACAATTATATCCAAGAAAGCAAAAAATAAATACAACCAGCAGCACATTCATGGGAAATATTTGACTTATTAAGAAAAAAGTCAATTAGAGCTAATAATTGAGTAATAAAGGTTGAAAGGACTTAGTTAGGTGATAATGATTGCATGATTTCTAGCTAATATTATAATGATATTATTTATATTCCTAGTTTTTTTAATCAAATTGATCGAAGTGGAATGGTAAAATTTATTTTAATTTATCCATGACAAAAGTTGCAATATTTATTGAATCCTTAAAA
>NW_021375357.1:0-208 GCF_001605985.2 Dendrobium catenatum
TCTTTAACTCATAAAATCTATTAAAATGTTTATAATTTTCCCTAATTAATCACATAATCAATGAGAATTGAAACCCTCTTAAATTGACTTCTAAATTTGTCTTAATTTAGTCCTTAGGTAGAATCAAAGGTTAACCACCTTTATTAATTCAAAAAAAAAACATTAAAAATTCCCAAAAGGGGCTTTAAACACTTGATGATCTATCCTT
>NW_021375358.1:0-226 GCF_001605985.2 Dendrobium catenatum
AAGTATAAAACAAATTAAATTTAATCACAAATTGAGTGAAAATAAAATAAAAAATAAAAGTGTGTAATTTATTTTTAACGAAATTAAATCATTGAAAATCATATATTAGTCTAATAAACCATTTTTTTTTTTATTGCACCTTGATTCATCCTTAACAAATGGTTAAAATACTCTTAACATTTGAAGCCCTTTGATCAAATAATTATGAAGCTTAAGTTTCTTCTAT
>NW_021375359.1:0-361 GCF_001605985.2 Dendrobium catenatum
AGGCAGCGGCAAGGGGCTGGACGGTGGCTGTTGGTCAGAGGAAGGGGTTGCAGGCCGGCGGCCTGGGCAAGCCAAGGAGGGGTGGCGGCAAGGGAAACTTTGGGACTCAACGTGAATCCAGGTAGGGGCGGCGGCAGGGAAAGTCATAGGATTTCAAATGTGACTTCCACTCTCCACAATTGCTTCAATCCAAATCTCCGCAGTGACGATGTGATTAAGAGAAATAGAAAAATAGAATAGCAAGAAAACCTAGAACTCACAAAGAGATCTAGCTTCTCCTACAAACTCACTAAGAGATCGTGGAGGTTTTGCACTCACAAAGATAACATGAAATGTCAAATTGTCATTCATCAAAACTAAC
>NW_021375360.1:0-228 GCF_001605985.2 Dendrobium catenatum
AGTTTATGATTTTCTTGCAGGACTCGATGCAGAATTTAATCAAGTTAGAGTTCAGATCCTCGGCAAGGAGGAGACACCATCACTCAACGAAACTATTTCTCTCATCCGAGCAGAAGAAAGTCGACGAGGAGTGATGCTAGAACCAAAGGCAATTGAAAGCTCAGCAATGGTGATGAACAAAGAATCATCAGGGAAGGAGAAAGGTAAAGATTCTTCAAAATTCAAAGA
>NW_021375361.1:0-216 GCF_001605985.2 Dendrobium catenatum
AACTCTCCAATCTCCGGCGATGCCAAGAGCCCAAAACTAAGAAAACCCTAGATATGAAATTGTCATTCAAATTCAAGATGAGATCCAAAATCTCTCCATAACTCCTAATTAAAGACAAAGGAAAAATACAAATTTCCTAAAACAGCCCCTCATTCAAAAATTTCCCTCTCAAAATGAATTTAACCCCAAGTAGGGCCCACAGGGGCTTCCCACCTT
>NW_021375362.1:0-294 GCF_001605985.2 Dendrobium catenatum
CTCTAACATCCGATTCTAGTTTATGATAAAGATATATCTTATATTGAATTTTATATCTATTTAACGAAGTTACCATGGACTTTATCGGGAATAGAATTCTTCTAATTCTAACATCTGAGATAAGTTAATCATGGACCAAGTCAAATTGTAGCTTGATTTTGTTTTAAAGTTTGACAAAGATTCAAACAAAAGGTATCATTGACCTCACTAAGGATAGAACTCCTCATGTTCTAACATCCTAGTTCAGTCAATAATAGATTTAAATTTGTATGATATCTACTCAATGGTGAATGA
>NW_021375363.1:0-256 GCF_001605985.2 Dendrobium catenatum
GTCTCAAGATTTCTCACCTACTTCACTTAAAGGCTTAGGGGCTGTTTTGCTAAATACATGTATTTACTAAATTAAGATGTTTGGTTAATTTTGAGCGGAACAAACAAAACTCATCCGATGCATTAGCCGTGTAATAAGGAGGCTGTTTTGCGGGAATTAGAAACCCGCTTGATACGAGCGGGTTATAAATTCGCTCGACGATGGCGTCGTTGCTGTTCGGCTTCATTGCTTCGAAGGTGGTGTAAGATTGCACGAG
>NW_021375364.1:0-332 GCF_001605985.2 Dendrobium catenatum
AGAGACATATGCCACCTATCAACGGTCGACATTTAAAAAAAAAAATTATGCATGAAAATTCCATGTCTTATATACTTCATAATGATCAAAGTATTATATGCAGAATTATCAAAGCATGCATATATTTATATATTGAAATTCTCTTGTATAGCAAGAATGCATTTCAAAATCTCCCATTATACTGGGGGCATTTTAAATATTTATTCGGGTCAACATCACACTGTATGCGAGATCCCCGAATAAATATTTAAAATTTCAAAATACAAAGCCTATTCAAAATCTCCCTATGAGACAACGGGCATTTAAATATTTATTCGGGTCAACATCGCATC
>NW_021375365.1:0-247 GCF_001605985.2 Dendrobium catenatum
TCTGTTTGTCAAACCAAACTACACATTTTCTTAAAAAAACAAAAAAAAAGAATATATCTAAGTCATCTTTCAAACAAGAAGTCCTTGTTGTAGGAAATCTGTCCCAAATTCATAGTCACGCAAACATATTTTATTACACCAAATCATTTCAAAAATATGAATGAAATTTTTTTTTTTATTATCTCATCCTACAGGGACGAGAAATAAAATCTTCCATCACATGCTCGAATAGTACAGCAAGAAAACA
>NW_021375366.1:0-251 GCF_001605985.2 Dendrobium catenatum
TTCGTAGGAGATTTTTGTCTCCCTGCGATGTAATTAACTACGAGGGCTTGCGCTCGTAGGAGATTTGGAACCCCACACACCTGATTTTTTTTTTTAAAAAAAATTGATTTTAAAACTTCACTAGATTTCTTCGGGAAAAGTTAAAGAATAATCGTCGTCGTTGCATTAAAAGAATTATCGTAGAATGGTGTCATTTCCCTTTGGGGAGGTACAACCTTCTTCGATAAGGCTTTGCATGTGAATGCGACGAT
>NW_021375367.1:0-305 GCF_001605985.2 Dendrobium catenatum
ACTGATCTGATTTACCCACTTCTTCTGGCCTTCTAGGAGCAGGCAATTTGAAGTTTGGCTTTTTCATAAGATTTTTTAAGATCTTCTTCAAAGCCTCCTTCTTAAAGGGGTATGTCTTACCAATCATTTCATTGAACTTTCCCATTTTTCCTTTCTTTCTTCTGGAGTAAGGTAAGGCTATTGTTGGTTGAATTCTGGCTGAATCCGAAGTGGAGGGTGCTGTGGTGGTGGATATTGTGGCCTCTGATACTGCTGATTATAAAACTGGGGAGGGGACCTTTCTGCCTGCACTTTCATTGGCTGAT
>NW_021375368.1:0-3567 GCF_001605985.2 Dendrobium catenatum
TAAACAGAATACATGTATGTGACGCTCCGGCGTCATTTTCTTTCATGTTTATTAGTACTTTGAAAATCTGATACTAGAATTTGTTATGATAATTATTAAGTTGCTGTTAGCATCATAAATTACAGCTTCAGAGCCTACTACTATTGTCAGAGTGTTCTTTGACCAGCCTTCTTACTTAGAAAAAAAAAAAAAAGAATTTCATTAGTACTTATAACTTTTAGTATGAATTTGTTACTACTTGTCACCTTTCAGTCTGTTGATATCATGCTCGTTTGGTTGCAAGGCTATTGGTCAAGTCCTTTACCTACGTCCCTATGTCAATGATTTCAGCACAGAGTGGGTGTTATCGTCAGTAACCTTGCTGACAGTTGGATCAGTCTTGACTACATATATTGGAGAAAAGATATCTGACCTAAAACTTGGAAATGGAACATCACTTTTGATATTTACAAGCATTATATCGTATTTGCCTGCGTCATTTGGAAGAACGGTCTCCCAAGCATTTCAAGATGGAAATTACATTGGATTGACTACCATTGTCATCTCATTCCTCATATTAGTTCTTGGTATTGTGTATGTGCAGGTATTATTATTATTATTATTATTATTATTATTTCTTCTCTATTTTCATCTTCTAAAGTATTTAACACTGGACTTTAGGAAGCGGAGAGAAAAATACCGCTTAATTATGCTTCAAGATACAGCAGCAGGAGTGGGGGCCTTCAAAAAGCTGCATACCTACCTTTTAAGGTTTACATAAATATTTTCTCTTTGTTTTGGTTATTCACGTCATCACTCATTTCTCATTTAGCTAATTATTTGCGATTTAGATAAAAACTTTTGCAAATATTCTGCATTGATGTGTAGTTCTTCAAATTTAAGGCATTATTTTGATTTTTCTTGTCATACATAATTTAATGAAATGACCACCTTAAATCTCCTCTTATTGTTCTGTATGTTTCTATCATTTCACTAGTTTTCATGTGAAATGAACTTTGTAGTGAATAGAAGCATTTTGCAAGATACCAAATGGAAATGTTATCTGCTTAATCTGCACATAATGTTCCATTTATTGAATCATCACCCCTCAAATTTATGCAATCCTTCCAATTCCACCGAATACAGCATCTCGTAGTTTCATAATTTAATTGCAGGATGAGAAAGAGGCTCCTGGATGTGGAAAAGAAAGTGGAGGAGGTCCGTGTGTGAGGTTTTGTGGGTTGGCAGGGCATTGACTGAGTCTTTTGAGGAAAGTTAGATTTTAATTTTTCTTTTGACAATCTTATTTTTCTTTAGTATTAATAGTCTTACAGCTACTTAATTATTTATCATGTTAATTGTCTAGCATCTCCAGTATGTTATATAGTATTTACTTTATAAGTGCATCTCTACGACTTGTGTGACAACAAAGATAACTACTTATCTAATAAAAATGATTAGAATGCGGACTATCTGTTGACAGAGTCTGTTATACTTCATTTAGAGACTGAATTTCAATTTGCTCCCTGTATCGAATTTTTTTCTATATTTTCTATTCTTTTGAATTTATCTCTATGTTGTCTTCTGCATCTCGAGAAGTATAGTTACCATTCTCATAGTTTTTCAATTTTCTTGCAGGTGAATAGTTCTGGTGTGATGCCTATCATATTTTCCACATCTTCATTAGCATTGCCTGCTACTCTGGCACGCTTCACTGGTTTAGATGCTCTTAAAAAGGCTGCACTTGCACTAAATCCTGGAGGTGAGGCGTAGAATTAGCTGGAAATCGCATAATCAAAGACTTTTATTCACTTGGTTTGTCACTGGCTTGTGTTCTCTGATGTTTTCTTTTCACACTTCTTCCTGATGGCGTTCTCAACGTTTATGAATGCTATATTAAATTTTAGACATTCACTAGTTGGAAAATGCATGCTAAGATCATGTTTCCTTTTGTCAAAATCCATCTTAGGGCAATTCAGAACATGCCAATTTAGATTTTAATGACACTTTCAAGGAAAATAATTATCAGATGAATTTTGATCCTTACTTTTTTGCTTTTTACAGGGGCTTTATATCTTCCAACAAATATATTGTTGATAGCTTTCTTCAACTATTATTATACCTTTCTACAACTAGATCCCGACGATGTGAGTGAACAGTTAAAACGGCAAGGTGCTTCAATCCCGCTTGTTCGACCAGGAAAAAGCACGGCTGCATTCCTTAAAACTGTGAGTACTTTCATTCATACTTTCTTCATAATGGAGTGGAATGCTTTTAGCCGTCCAAACACATTCCTTCTCATTTCTTGAAAGTTAGTCTTCATGATTTTGTGAATATTAACTTTATCATGTAAAGCTCAAAGCAAACAGGAGAGGCACCTTTTTGAGTATGAAATATTTGGGATATCCATTTTTTTCACAAGATTTTAACTCATACAAAACTAGCTTTTCTTTCATTGTTATCATTGTAATTCGTTACCATTGTGTTGCGATTCCTTTTCCACTCTTTTAGAATATTTTTTAACTCTAGCACTTAAGTTAATAGAATGATCTTCATTCATAAAGAATCCAGATTCTAATTCTTTTATTAATTGTTAAGTAAATTTATGTTAAATAGTATTATATACTAATCATCCTTATATCTCCTAATTTATATTTCCAAATGTTTGACTTGATTCTTGCCCTTATCCTTCTTTTGTATTTGATACTTTAGTAGGCGGGATTCTTATTAAATTTTTTAGAAATAATGCCACATTCCATAGATGTTAAGCTGATAGCACTCATAACCAGAAATATTCATTTTTCTACTTGCTACTAATTATCATAATGAAAAGCCCCAAACTAGAAAGGAAGTTAAAAGGGGAAAAAACGCAACTATGTCAAAATATGATAGATCAAATGATATGCAATATTCATCTTATGATTCTTATTTGAATGCAATTTTTTAAGTTTTGAAAGCCACTAGATTACTCTTTATTATAGGTATTTGGGTTTATCGGTTAACTTGCCTAATGTAGCCTTGGGAGAGGTGATCCAACGTTTCCACTTATTGTGGTGGGAGATTAAGGATGTGGGGGACACACTTAATATTTTAAAATTTTTATTTGCGTTGGTTGAGAGGAATAAGTTGGTTAAGGACTTACCCTAGAGCTCTCTCCTTAGGAAATTTGATCTAGGGTTTCTTATGGTAGAGAATCCTAGGCATGAACATTAGTATCATATTGTAACCTATTCTCAATAACTCTATCCCAAAGTTTTAAAGTATGACACAATAACTTAATTCCTTTATAATTCGCACACTCTTGTGCATCATCTTTATTCTTAAAAATATGAATCAATACACTCCTTTTCATTAGAAGTAGAATTAAAAAAAAATGCGTGATTAAGAGTGCTATCTACATTAATAGTTCTATATGTATTTTGATAATCGACTATCTCCCATGGTGATTGTTAACCTAATTTTTTTCACACATCCTCCTTAGAATTATCCCTATTCTTTGTAGGATAGTCTTTTATCGATCGTGACCATTAGTTGCCTCGAGAGCATTGAAAGAGTTCAATTTGCCTTTTTTTTTTCCATGCGACCAGG
>NW_021375369.1:0-242 GCF_001605985.2 Dendrobium catenatum
GGCAGGAGACATCGTCCCCAGGGGCTCGTGAGCCTCAAGCCGGCGAGTCATAGCCTTTGGAAGGCTTTGGGTCAGGAATGTCTGGGGGGGACCACCGGAGCTTGTTCTCCATTGGTTCCGACCGCCGTCTGCCGGGGTTTGGGTCGGGTTGACCTGGGAAGAATGATGGGGAAGCGTTGGAGTCGGGGGTAAGGTCAATTTGGCCTGGGAGGCTTGAGTTGAGCTGGTGGCTGGGTTGGACC
>NW_021375370.1:0-295 GCF_001605985.2 Dendrobium catenatum
TTTTAATTTTATAAATCAACTAAACATATATATAAGATCCATTTGTCAATTTAGGTTATAACATACAAGCCCATCCTCCCATTACTTCCTCTTTTGTAAAGGGAAAATCATTAATAGAATGACTACAACATTTTATGTGAAACATAAATGATCAATTCATATGCAATAACATTAAAAATATAGTTGTACATTAGAATAATGTGTTCATTCCACTATTAGCTATTAGCTAAAGACAAAAAGGGTAATAGATCAAAAGATATCAAAAATAAAAGGAGTAATACAAGAATCAATAATA
>NW_021375371.1:0-301 GCF_001605985.2 Dendrobium catenatum
TAGGAAACTATTCGAAATTCAAATGATGAAAATAATTATTTGAACTCTTTAGGTAAGCATTAAGGTGGCATTGACTCCTCATGCATAAACAAGGGTGGCTTACGGTGTGTTTGTCTTGGGTGGGGCGGTGGAGGAGCTAATGGAGAAAAGGGATTGGGTTGGTGGTTAGGTTGATGTGAGCTTTGGTAGGAGGGGTTAAGGGGGTGGTGGTTGGTGGTGGGGGATGGCCGGAAGGTGGAGGATGGTGAAGAGGATGAAGATAACGACTAGGAGTAATAAGAAGGAACACAAAACAAATAAA
>NW_021375372.1:0-288 GCF_001605985.2 Dendrobium catenatum
AATACTTTTATATAGCATGTATAAAGCTTGTATATAGCATGTACAATGCTTATATATAGCTTGTTTAAACTTGTATATAGTTTATATAAACTTATTGATAGTGCATTATACTTAGGAATAATATATATAATGCTTATACATAGCGAGTATAAATATGTACATAATGTGTAGAATGCTTGTATAAACTTATATATAATATATATAATTCAAGTATATAATGTATTCAATGCTCGTATATATCGTGTACATAATGTGTATAATGCTTATATATAACTTGTATAAATTTAT
>NW_021375373.1:0-580 GCF_001605985.2 Dendrobium catenatum
GTAAAGAGGGAATGGAGTAAAAAATTCAATGGAAATTTTGCTCAAATTTTGAATGCCAAGTGCAAAAGAACTCTCAAATCCTTGTTCTTTTGGATTAAGGCAAAGCTGAAGAACCTTAATGATCTTAAAGGTAATCTAATGGAAGAGATTCTAAAGCTACAAACTGATGAAGCAGAAGTTGGATGGCTCTCTGAAGAAAATTGTTGGAGAATGAAATCCAAAATTATTGAACTTAATAATACTATGGCTCGGTTGTGCAGTTGGTGGAAACAAGGAGCTAAAGTCAAATGGATGAATGAGGGAGATTGTAATTCCAAATTCTATCACTCATATGCTAATGCTAGAAGGATCGGCAACATAATTTTGAAATTAAAAAATGAAGATCGGTTGGTTGTGGAGGAACAAAGCCATATTAAAGATATCTTCATCATACACAACTCTCCTTGGCCTATTGGTTGAGAGCTTAGGTTTCCAACTAAGTGGTCCAAAGTTTGAGTCTACGTGTATGCGTTGTGTGAGTGAGTTTGCCTTAATTGGCCTAAATGTCCCAAAAAAAAAAAAAAGATATCTTCATACAATT
>NW_021375374.1:0-258 GCF_001605985.2 Dendrobium catenatum
TCATTAATTGCAAGTTGCTGACTATATCATCCAGGACAATATGAAAATCGTTCTGGCCAATCAGTACAAATCTTAGAAGATCGGCCAAAGCATCGCCCTGAATGGAAACTGGACGATTGAAAATTGGCTTGATCGTCCAGGATGATATCATGATCGTCACGGCCGATCAATTGAAATAAGAGGAAAATCGTCCAGAGCATCACCCTGAATTCAAGCTGTCCAATCCCGATCGTCCAGCACATCGCCCTAAATTTGTGC
>NW_021375376.1:0-235 GCF_001605985.2 Dendrobium catenatum
TCTAAGTGTGTGAGGCTTGTGTGGTATGTCACACTAAAAGTCATTCTAGAGTTTGGGTCTAAGAAAGAAGTGTCCAACATGTGGCTTTTGGGCCACTTGTTGAGGGAAATTCTCCTTAACTTTTGAAGCTAAGAAGAAGAAGTAAGAATCTGACATTTAGCTTTTGAGCTAAATGTTGGAGAGTTTCCTTTAGCTTTCGGAGCCAAAGAGAGGAGAAATCTCCTACAACTTTGGA
>NW_021375377.1:0-222 GCF_001605985.2 Dendrobium catenatum
TAATTTCTTTTATTTTTATATAAAATAAAATAATTTTTTATTTAAATTTAATCTTATTATATTAAAATACAATAAGAGTCACTCGATTTTATTAGAGCTTAGAATCAGTTAAACACATAAATTTAATTCAATGGATCATAAATTAAGTCTTTTAAGTAAAATTTAATTATTCCCTCTGCCATAATCCTAATTCCACATATTTTATCCCTCGGCATCATACTC
>NW_021375378.1:0-825 GCF_001605985.2 Dendrobium catenatum
TCGGTAGTAGGCTTCCTCATTCTCACTATTCAGAAAGAGATCGGGTTGACGACGGGATGAGGACGAGCTTCCGGTAGTCATCCGACCTCGTTTAGACATTGCAGGAAGGCAAGAAAACGAAGTGAAGGCTGAGTGAGGAGAGGGTTGAGTGAATTGAACAGCCTAGGCAAGGGTATTTATAGGAATTTCCGTAAATCGTACAGTACGATCTGGGATCGTACAGTACGATATCCAATTAATATTCTAACGGGTCGTTTCGGGAAAAGGCAGTTAAATTGTATAGTACGATACGTATCGTACAGTACGATCAGGCGAATATCGATTGTCCCGAGGCCCCTCAGTATGACTTTTGACCAAAAGTTTTGTACTATACGAATAGGTGGATCGTACAGTACGATACATAATAAATATCGTACCGAACAGCTATAACTCAAATTTATCCTTTTGTGATGATGTGGATCGAACCATACGAAGCAATTGGATCGTACAGTACGATACTCAATAATGTCGTACCAACCAGCTTTAATTCGTCCCAATCCGTGCTGACGTGGATCATACTGTACGAAGAAGAGGAATCGTACAATACGGTAGGCAATTATGCGGGAAGATTATCGTACAGTACGATGTTTATCGTACAATACGATCAACATAGATGAAATCTGCCTATTGGTGGATGTATGTAGATTGTGATATATCGTACAATACGATATGGATCGTACAGTACGATGAACAGTCAATGTAAGTGTTGGTGTGGTGAGGGTGTGGTGATCAAGAGCAGCCCTAAAGATTTTTTTTTATTTATTTTTTTTTATGCATTTATATCTA
>NW_021375379.1:0-568 GCF_001605985.2 Dendrobium catenatum
TTGAATAGTATTTAAAATTAATTATTTTATGATTTAGAATATGGTTAATTAAATGGTCTCGATTTAAATTAATTTTATTAATTTAAATCCTGTTCTTGCTCTTCTTTATATTGTTTTAAAAGTTTCAAGTGAATCTACAATCAATTAAAGTTTAAGTGGAATTATGAATTAACTGTTTTGATTAAAAAAAAAAAAAAAGAAGCTCAATTTCAAATGTATTATTACTTTAAAGTTTGACTCTAATTAGATTACATCCAAATTGGTTGATCTTTAATAGAATCTTAGTTTAATTAGTTATCTAGTTAGGTCATCAAATTAATTAATTAGATCTCTTATTTGATTTTTTTGGAGTGATTAATCAAAGTTTTATTATTACTTAATTAACTTAACTTAGTCAATTGAATGTATCCAGCTTTCTAAAAATTTGCTTAAATCCAGCATTTTTTGGGGCAAATTTGGACAACCTCCCAATGTTCCCTCATTGTAAGGGGAGATAAGGGAGGGCACTTGCACTTTTAGTCTATCCATCCGGAAAGATACTTGACGACCGAGAGCTTCGGGACGTTGT
>NW_021375380.1:0-261 GCF_001605985.2 Dendrobium catenatum
CAGAAAATGCGATCTAGGATCACGTTTTCTATAGAAATTGCATCATTTAAACTAATTTCGGTTCATCCCTAACTTCACCTTCAGACTTAATTAAAAGCATACTCAAACCGCTCGACAATAATTAAGCCGAACAATGTCTAAGTCAAACTCGAGCTCGATAACTCAAACAACTTAAAATTCTGTCCGAACTTGAGCTCGATATCCGATAAGCTTGACTAGCAAGCTCGTTAAAGAGTCAACTTTGAGCCGGCTCGTGAGTCA
>NW_021375381.1:0-200 GCF_001605985.2 Dendrobium catenatum
TCACATTATTTTTCCTTGTGATGTTTCCATTTAACTGCTTAAATTATTTTTATTTACCATCATAAAAAAGGGGGAGATTATTGTAAATCTGATTTCAAAAAAAATAATTTTGATGATAGCCAACATTTCTATTACTTTTGCTTTTCTATGACTGCCTTGCCTACTAGCAATTCAGGTCCACAAGGTCAACTGTAAATCAA
>NW_021375382.1:0-924 GCF_001605985.2 Dendrobium catenatum
ATATGGTTCATACAGTACGAAAGGTAGATATCATACAATACAAAGGGAAATTATATCGTACAAAATGATTTGAATGCATGGCCAAACGTATTGTACATTATGACATTTATCATACAGTATGATATGCATATGAGAAATAATATCTGGAACATTGATTAAATAAAAGGATGTGATCTATGCATTTTGTGATAATCATATAATATGATGTTGAATCGTACAGTATGATCACTACAAGATATTTAGGCATTACCGGCGGTTGTTTTCGACGGTAAATGAATGATTTATGGTAATTTTGTAAAAAATTGGCGACTTTCTTGAGGCACAAAAACTGTTAGTAAAAATTGCATAGGAAACCGTTTCTAGCGACCAATTTCTGATAATTTTAATTAATGGTGACTTTTCGGCGGTGGGAAAGGATGATAATTTCTGGAGGTGGTAACACCGGCGACCACCGGTTAGTTACCGACGGCGTACCAGCTATCAAAATTGTTGGTAAAATTGGTGACCATATCGCCAAAGCATCGTCAGGTGACCGCCAGTGACCACCGATAAACTATCGGTTAATCATCGCCGACTTACCGACAGTTAGAACCGTAGGAATTACCGGCGGCTAAACTGTCGGCTTATCACCGGATAACCACCGGTAAATATCATCGGATTTAGTGAAATTCTGATGCCTTTAAAAAGCTGTCTTGTTTCGAGGTTTTTGGCGGCTTAACTGCCAGTTCTCTGTCGGAAACCTGTAGCATTTGAAAAAAAATTTGACAGCCTTCCCTCTAATTTATTGAATTTTACCCTAAACTCTAAACTTGCACATAATAGACAACAAAGCTCTCACAAATATGGGCAACACGCCACAACAATTTATCACAACTATTATAAATTTAACAATGAACTTAAAAACAAATAAACTCATCAAATAAA
>NW_021375383.1:0-373 GCF_001605985.2 Dendrobium catenatum
TATTCTTCAGGAGTTCAAAGCTGTTTTGGGCGCTACTTGTCCAAAGAAATGATTCCATCTTCAGGACTTCAGTAATTGGAGCAGCTATAGAGCTGAAGCTCTTGAT
This sequence comes from Dendrobium catenatum, assembly GCF_001605985.2. Lineage (NCBI taxonomy): Eukaryota > Viridiplantae > Streptophyta > Magnoliopsida > Asparagales > Orchidaceae > Dendrobium > Dendrobium catenatum. The sequence continues at coordinate 107 of NW_021375383.1, forward strand.
AAATCTTCGGTAGAAAGAGGCCAGCCCATGAAACCTTCGGACCTCCGTAAACGACTGCGGAACCGGCCAATTCACAATTGCCTCAATCTTTCTTGGATCGGCTTCAATGCCTTTAGCCGAGATCACAAAGCCAAGAAACTCGATCTTACTGTCCAGGAATTGGCACTTCCCAAGATGGCCAAACAACTTCTGTTCCCGCAACTTGCAGAGTACTAACCGCAGATGCTGTATATGCTCCTCCAGATTTTCACTGAAAATTAATATATC
>NW_021375384.1:0-398 GCF_001605985.2 Dendrobium catenatum
TCTTGAAAAGAAAACAGAAGCGTCATCAGAACAACTGAAACAAAGGTAAGAGCTCAAGGTCCAATAAGGTTTCATCTGATACAATCTGTTTTGAATGCAGGAAGCCAGGTCACATTCGAGCTGATTGCCCCAATCTGAAGAGTCTACCAGCTAAGGAGAAAGGAGATGACAAAGAAAAATACAAGAAAGGAAAGACAAAGACACATAAAGCTTTTTGGGCCGACTCTGCCTCAGAATCTTCAGAACAAGAAGCAGAGGAGGTGGTAACTAACTTGTGTCTTATGGCTAACGATAACCTTGATCAATCAGATCAATACGAGGTATGTCAACTTTCATATGAAGAATTGTTGCTTATTTCTGATAATATCCATGACTCGTATAGGAAGTTGAAAAAGATG
>NW_021375385.1:0-210 GCF_001605985.2 Dendrobium catenatum
TATATATATATATATATAATCATCTTCTTTTTAATATTATGTTTATATTTATTGCTATATACATCAGAAGGGAAAATGATCAAAATAGTCCATTAACTCTTTATTCATGATCTAAAAATCTCCAATTATATTAAAAGATCATTTGGTCCCTCAAGTCTTTAAAAAGGAATCGAAGTAGTCTCAGGATGAGATTATTTTGATTCTTTTTAA
>NW_021375386.1:0-218 GCF_001605985.2 Dendrobium catenatum
TGATATGGCGTCTGAGGATGACAATGATTTCACTCTGATGTGTACGAGACCTGCTATCACTGGTGCAACTCGGGGGAGATTTTGGGGGAGAGGCCGTCGTAAACGTTGATTTCCCCTGCCTGTCTTTTTGTTGCTCGCTTGTTCTCTTCATGTGACCCTCGGGTTTTATATGATTTGTGGTGGCTTTTGCTGTTTTGGTGGGCTATGGGCAATGATGT
>NW_021375387.1:0-370 GCF_001605985.2 Dendrobium catenatum
ACTTTGGTGAAGATTATCAAGAAGAACCTCGATGACTATAATAATTAATGGGATGGGAGGTTCGTGGAAGCTTTATGGGCATATCAGACCACTTATAGGACACCGACCCAATCATCCAGCATGTCCTTAGAACTTCTATAATTCCTAAAGCTGGTGATAGGATCAATATTACCCATCTTCTTTCTATGATGACCTTCTTGATTATGACTAAATAACCTATAGATGAAGCCCAACTTATCCTTGACTATCTTTATGGGCTGTTTGAAATTGGTCATGTAGAGCATAAGAGAAAGAAGAACATCACCTTAGGACATCTTGTTGCTTACATTCTGAATAAGAAATATAATTTGGTTCATCCTAATCAAGAGTT
>NW_021375388.1:0-241 GCF_001605985.2 Dendrobium catenatum
AGAGTAGGCCCTAAGGTCTAGAATTGATCTGAAGTTTTGAAGGGCCTTAGTGACCTCATATAAAAATGAGGTCAACAAATGGACCCCCAATGTGTGTGGTAGAAGGAAATTCTGCTGCACACATTGGCGTTGACCGAATAGAAGTAGAATCTTAAGGGTGGAAGGATGGTGATCTCCCAACCTCAAGCCTATAGGATGCTAATGGAAGGCTTACACCTATTAGACAATGAAACTGGAGAAA
>NW_021375389.1:0-262 GCF_001605985.2 Dendrobium catenatum
TTGAGCAACTGCATTTATTGAAGATGAACAAAATAGTTAAAAACTTATTTTTCTAAGAAATAAAATAAAATTTTAGAGTGCACAATTACTTACCTTGAGTTCTTTCCAGTTCCACCCCTGCATGATATAAAGTTTTTTATGCATTTTTTCTTTATAAGCACAAAATATGGGATTTAGCATCATTAAAATAATTCTTATTATAAATAATCTTAAATTATACATGGTCACCTTTCTCCAACTTGAAGAATGCATTTGTATGATA
>NW_021375390.1:0-217 GCF_001605985.2 Dendrobium catenatum
CAAAGGCAGGAGATTAGTTAGTGCACTACGATCCACCAGTAGAAAGCAACTAGTAGTGCACGATAGTATACCTGTACGAAGTAGCGAACAACTCAATTCAGTAGTTGCTACGCCACGCCACCGAATCCGTAATTTCTATGCAAGCGGACAGAAGGCGTTTCAAAAATATTCCAAAAATATCCCCACAGGTGCACCGTAGTTTGTATACACTTAGGTA
>NW_021375391.1:0-201 GCF_001605985.2 Dendrobium catenatum
TATATTTTGTTTGACTATAAGTTTGCTAAGATAAGAGGTCGGATGGTCACGAATTTATTCAAATATGCCTTGAAATTCATGCCTAATTAAATATAAAATGTTTGTCATATTTATTTAAATCTCCCTATTTTGTGCTTTCTTAATCAAATTAATATTAAATATAAAAAAATTTTATTTGAATTTGTTCTAAAAGAGTTGTAA
>NW_021375392.1:0-332 GCF_001605985.2 Dendrobium catenatum
TATTCCACTAGTAGACAAACAACAACGATACAATAATCTTCAATTCGAGAGGAAGATTAATACTCCAAATTCTCTTGCCAAGATGACTAGAGTCTAAGCCTTCAAGAAGATCTCAAAATTCACCTTCAAATTTAAGATGAAAACCCTAATTCTCACATTCCCCCCTAATTAAAGCAAAAGCACTAATTCAAAATCCCTAAACAGCCCCTTAATTCAAAATTCCCTCCTAAAAGCTCATTTCATTAAGTGCTTGGGCCCAGCTTCTCCCCCCCTCTCCTTGCCCTGATTTCGCCACAAGTGGGGCCGGCTGGATCGGTTCCCCCCCCCCCCCC
>NW_021375393.1:0-1781 GCF_001605985.2 Dendrobium catenatum
AAAAAATAATAAAAAAGGGGGACAATTACTCAGCTGATTAACAAAAAAACTCCATTGAACCTTAAAATGAGGTAGCCAGTCCTCAGAAGAGTACCAAACATAAAGATTCAGGAAAAATCAAGTCAACAAGGAACTAAATAAGGGTTACATACAATTAAGGACCCTTAATTACCCAATATGGCCTGAAAATAAGAACCTATAGGTGGCTTTAAATTTTGTTCATGGCCATTTGTCTAAACCAGATCAACCTATGACCACAATAACCCATTAAGATTACCAAACCGTCAAGCCCCAATAAGCTCTCAAATGGTTGAGGGGTAACCGCTAGAGTGCTCTAACACACGTTATACCCATCAAACCCATAAACCCGTTACGGCTCCCTAAAGGAATAAGGAAAGAACTGGGAGACCCCAACTGTCCCCAAATAGGTCTTCCCTCTTCGTTTTGTTGCAACTCAAAAAAGATTTGATTAAGATTTCATTTGGGATGATTATTTTATTACTTTTTAAAACAGCTTCTTAGTATACAAATTAAAATTTTTTACTAGAAAACTACTTTAAAAAGCAATAAAAAAACCGTCCCAAACAAAACCCAAGCTCTGCCCGTGTCTCTAAGATGTTTCAATGCTAAAAAGATAAGAAGAATGGCAAGTGATGTTAATGTAAGATCTCCAATTGATTAATCATATTAAATTAAATGGATTTGTCTCATTGAAATAACAATCACTCTAAAATTATTGGAATCAATGTCAATGGCGCTTGTAAATTTTTTTTATATTTTTAATTTTTATGTCCATTTGAGTAATTTTGGCCTCGTTCAAAACTGAGTTTACTCAACATAAACTCCTACTTAGGGTATCCCGTTTAGGGATAATTAATGTTTGTGCGGGAGATCAGATGTATAGAATAACCATCCGGGGAGACCAACCAGAATGCACCACGGCGTTAGTGTATCGAGAGCGAGTATCAAGCCGCGGAGGATGACAGGAGCGGGGTGGAGTGGTCATCAAGGTGTGGGGTAAATGCGTGGGAGAAAGGTTACCGAGTGCACGGTGACTTGCGCTTTTTGGTTAGTTGTATAGAGGCGGCTACGAAGTTTTTACAAAGTTGGGCTGTGAGAAGAAGAAAAATAGCTTAGCTTATTTTGATTGCAAAAATTAACTTTCCTTTTTGTTTAATTAATAATTATTTAAAACGTAGTCCAAAAGAAAGGGTCATGAAATTGCCTATTCAAAAAACAAGCACCCAGAAAGTACTTCCAAAACAGACACCTTCAAATAAAAAAATAAATAACATTTAAATGCAAAACGAAACAAATCACTGAGCTTAATTATATAAAAAAGTTGCTGGGCCTTGAATGCCATTTCTTGCCAATTGGCCACTAGAATAGGTGCCCAAGGGTGATATGCTTAGATCCCCTTACTATTTATCTGACTGTTTGTGCTCTGATGAGCTCAGTAAGTGAAAGCCTTTTTCTTTCATTTGTTTCTGTTTTAATTTGGACCCTTGAGTATGTTCCAATTTGTTGCTTTTCTTCGTAGACTTCCTTGAGCACGATTACAGTTTGAAAAAAAAAAAAATAGAACGTCAGTAATTTTTGCAATTTTATATAAAAAATTAAATTTTTTTAGAAATAAAAATAGTTGTCTTAAGATGCAGCCCAAATAAAAAGTCACTCATAAGCCTTAGCTTCATTTGGATGGCTTCTTGTTTGGTTCTTATAGATGAAAAATAAATTTTTGACTGATAGGAGCCAGCAAGAAAGCCTGCCACAATTAAGCC
>NW_021375394.1:0-385 GCF_001605985.2 Dendrobium catenatum
TTCATAGGGCTTAACATCCCGAACGAACTTTCAATCGTGAGCTTGAATCATTCGAGCTTTATACAGTTCTAGGTTTTATTGAGCATGAAGACGACATCCTTTAAGGCTTTCAAGTTCTTCTAAATAGAGTTGTGCATTTTGTTGAGTTGTAATCTGGTTCTGAATTGCAATTCTGAGCGAAGGGATTTGAACTTCAAGAGGTAGTACAGCCTCGGATCCATACACTAGTGCAAATGGTGTGGATTGGGTTAGGGTTCGATAAGTGGTCTTGTAGGCCCACAAAGCTTCCACCAACCTCTCTTCCCACTGACGTTTATTATCATCGAGGGTCTTTTTGATGATTTGAATTAAAGTTTTATTGAAGGCCTCAGCCAATCCATTAGCC
>NW_021375395.1:0-254 GCF_001605985.2 Dendrobium catenatum
CAAATTAGTTTCCAAAGGAAAGGGGGGTGGCCGTTTATTGAGGAATTAGGGGAATTGATGGGAGGCATTTAATGTAATTGGAGAGAGAGATTTAATGGTAATGGTGGCCGGCTATAGAGCAAGGAGAGTGAGGCTTGAGATTTAAGTAGGTGGGACCACTAGTAATTAATCAAAATCTGAATTTTTATTTCAGATTTTAATTGCCTCATGTAACTCACTAATTTAAATAAATTTAGGAGGAAATTTGAATTTTA
>NW_021375396.1:0-1343 GCF_001605985.2 Dendrobium catenatum
AACCCTAATATAAAGAAATGGCTTGTTCTCTTAAACCAGATAATAAAATCTCATGGAATTTTAAATTTAGATAGAATGCATGAACAAAATTAATGGGGACATATTCTAATGGAGTGAAAAGCTCTTAATAAAATGCTAAATTAGCCTAAGTGTCCTAAGCTAGAGTTCAAGAGTTTACCCAATATAATGGACGGTTTAACCCATTTTTGGATTCTCTGAGCTTGTAGACTGCCCACGCTTAAATTTGTAGAAGACTCCATGAGCTGGTATCATTTGAATCGAACGCTATGGCTCATTGCAAAGAATTGGCTTGAGTTCATCGAAGAAGTGATCGCTGACGTGGTTTGATTAATGGGTTTGAACGTGGGAAGTATGGGTTTGGATCTGGGGAGCTTGAATGAGCTGGGAGCTCGGCTAGAGGGAGCTTCAGTAGTGAGAGAAGGATAGGTTTTTGAATGAGAGATCTTTTCCTAACTCCATAACCCTAAAGCTATAAGGGATGGTCTAGATTAATTTGAGAGCTTCTCAAGATTTTGATAAGTGTCCTGGTGCTATTAGAGTGGCAAAAGATAGGACAACCCAAGGACTCTTAGGTGGAAAGTGGATTCTTGCCTTATTTGCAGATGGGAGGATTAGGACCATTGGATCCTAATCCAAGGGCTAGAAATAGTCCTTAGAATGTTCTAGAAGTTATTTGAACATCTGGAAAAAGGGCTTGAAAGAAATGCCATGTCATGAAGGTTATAGCTCATTTAATGGCTCGTTGACCATTTGTTAACTGGTTTGACCAGTAAACAAACAGGGTAAAGCCTTGCTGAGGTGGCAGCTTAAAGGGAGTTAGAGCTGGAGTTATAGGTTGGAGGGGTTCTGAGATGACTTAAAAGGCTTAACGAAAAAGAGTTGAGGATGCATTTAATTTTGCGAACATCTGACATAAAGTTTGACCACAGTCAAAATGAGAAATGACTTGGTCAAAAAATGACACATAGCGTATGATATTGTTATTTATGGTGTGAGTTAGGTGTTTCAAAAGCTAAACGATGAAGCGGAATAGTAGAATGTAGAGAGAATATTCTTAATACGAAAACGCAAGAATATAATTGAGTAAGGATGCTCGAATTTAATCTTTAAGTTTCCAACTGGCTTATTTTGCCTCGAGATTCGGCTCGAGCAAGTTAAATTTATCGATGACGTTCAATATATTATTATTACTGCACCAATTTACATTAACAAATGTACAATATTGACATGTTGGCATATTGATGCATGATAGTACTGGGCATATGATTATATATTGATAAACGAGTAATAGAAAGCATGTGTACAATATTGAAATCAATTTT
>NW_021375397.1:0-318 GCF_001605985.2 Dendrobium catenatum
GGATACTAGTAAAATTTCTACCAAGAAAAATATCATCTTGACTAGCAGGGGAATTACTAAAAACAAAAACATGGTAAAACCAGTAATCAGAAGGGTTCCAGCAGTAGATAAAACTCCTAAAATCCAATATGCTAAACTTAATAAGCGGCCACCCGATACCTTTCAAATTGGATCACAGATAGTTAATATAATGAAAGGAGCCTTTCATAAAACACTGATTCTGACAGAATGCAGAGCTTACCAGATTAGTATAACAGAGGCTAGTACCAAAGAACACATATAGATACAGAAACAGAGAACTGGAAAGATTAAACATGT
>NW_021375398.1:0-274 GCF_001605985.2 Dendrobium catenatum
GGCATTGAATTCTCTTTGGGCCATAATGTAGAAAGTACTGAGGGACAGTAGAGGGGTGATGTGAATTTGGTCTCCGGCTTTTGGGATTATGGATGTGCGAAGGATATGTTGGATTGTCCTAGCATCTTTGACCAAAGAGCAAGTCTATCCAACATGGAAATGTGTATTGGTGTGACGAAGGAAGTGATTCGCCGTAGACCAGTCAAAATTAGGAACGGAGGCTATTTGGTGCAGCTTATCCCCAGTGGTGGATAGTTGTAAAAGATCAACACAA
>NW_021375399.1:0-298 GCF_001605985.2 Dendrobium catenatum
GTCAAATGTCGCTAGTGATAATAAATTTATAAAATTATACAAATACTCATATAATTAAAGTGTCATAAGAGCATTCATTATACAAAATCATTCAAAAAAAGTCTAATTACTTTTTAAATATTAGATATATTTCTTGAAAATGAATAATTTACTTGCTTGACATAAATCTCGATACATTATTTTGTTTAAAAAACTTTCGAAGTTAAGAGGAGAATCATCCAAAATTTGATTTCAACAAACTTATTGTGAAACTAAAATTGGCAAGATGCAGCCTATGACCAACTATTGGCAAGAGCAG
>NW_021375400.1:0-260 GCF_001605985.2 Dendrobium catenatum
ACATTGTTTACCCTTTTTCCATTCAACACATCTTTACTATTTATGCTTAATATGCAGCTAGTACGAAAAAATTTTATACTATAACCCTTATCACATAGCTGACTTATACTTAACAAATTATACTTTAATCCTTCAAACAACAACACACTGTCTATAAAATGTTTTTTTCAAGTTTTAAATCATACATGATCCAACCACCTTCTTTGTGGTATTGTCTCCAAATATAACCTTGCCTCCACTCCTGGCTTCCAGCATTATGA
>NW_021375401.1:0-902 GCF_001605985.2 Dendrobium catenatum
GCTGAAAAGTAAAATCAATTTTCTTAGAATACCATTTTCATCTATTAGAATTAGGCTTCGTTTGGGATGGTTTTTCACTATTTTTTAAAGTAGCTCTTTAATATAATTTTTTTTTAATTTTTTTTATAAAAAACTGTTTAAAAAAATAATAAAAAAATCATCCCAAACAAAATCTTAACTTACAAATTACAATCTATAGTTCTGATATGTGCTTTTTGCTTGTGATGAATAGGTCTCGATCCACAGGAAAAACTGATAAATCTTGGATCTCGCAACTTCTTTCTATGTTCCCGTTCTTCCAAACCCAAAGCTCTAGCCGGTAACAGCTCCAACTAGGAATTGTTATTATCTTGCATGTCATTTGCTATACGTTTGGCAGCTTAAAAGTTACCTATTTTCTCAAAAACAATAGTGTGCTTATGAATTGCGCCGAGAGTTTGTTCTCCAACAGTCATTATAATTAATGTGGTGTTTGAGTTTTTAGCATTTGAAATGTTCTGATTTTATTTTACTTTTGTTTTTTGTGAGAAAGGTGATTTTAACGTTGTTGTCAGCTCAGTTTTTTTAGTGTGAGAAATTATTATGTGCGGTCACCGAACTGTTCGGAGACAAATCAGGATGTACCATATCACCTGCTACACAGCATCGATCACCAGCTAAAAAGTGACATGGCGCATCCTTATTTCTCTCTGTATGTCATCCGGTGACAGCACAAAATAATTTCACCTTTAGTGCGAAATTTCGGTGCCAATTGCTGTCCTAAATAATTTTTCGATGCATGTGTTTGTTCAATATATAAATTTTTACGTATGTAATGGATAATATTTATTATAGTTCAATATTAATATTACATCAATATTTAATATGAAAATTTTAAAAATATATATATTAGAGGCATAAAA
>NW_021375402.1:0-360 GCF_001605985.2 Dendrobium catenatum
CAAATAGTATCGGGTCAGTTTCGGGTTCGACCCGAACCCGACCTGTGACCCGAAATTGACACCCCTAGTTTGACGACGAAAGGTCCAACTATGGCGATGGTCTAACGATGGAGTTCATGTGTTAGTGATTTTGATGAAAGTGGTTTGATAATAGCAATCTGATGGTTGTGAGGGGAAATAGTTAATCAGTGGTAATTCGGCATTGACAACTAGATCATGGTATGATAGCGACAATCAGATGATGGTCTGGTGATAGTCAAGAAGTGGTCAGACGATGGAGTTTAGGCGTTGATTCAATGGCGGTGGTCTAATAGCAATCTCGCGCTTGTTCTAAATATTTAATCTAATGGCGATCTGATG
>NW_021375403.1:0-439 GCF_001605985.2 Dendrobium catenatum
ATCCTTGAAGGTTTCATTTTGGATGGCTTTTTTACTACTTTATAAAACAGTTTTTTGATGCAAAAAAGTTTTTGAAGTAGAAATTTTCATACTAAAAAGTTGCTTTTGAAAACAGTAAGAAAGTTATCCTAAACGAAGCCGAAATCTATGATGAAGAATTTTTCTTGTTAATATTCAAATTGGCTTACTTTAAAACATTTTGCTAAATTATGCTCACATTGGTTTATTAGTTGAGAGTTTTGACTATCAATCCAGAGGTCTTGGGTTCAAGTTTATATTATGGGTGTGTGAGTTTATCTTAAAATTTGTTTGGGATAGCTTTCTTACTGCTTTCTAAAGCAATTTTTAGTTAAAAAAATTCTAATTCAAACATTTTTTTTTAACAAAAAGACTGCTTTAAAATACACTAAGGAAGCTGTCCCAATTGAAACCTAAGTTA
>NW_021375404.1:0-1101 GCF_001605985.2 Dendrobium catenatum
GTCACGGCGGAGCGGCACGATGTGGTTTCACTTAACACTTCATCACATGTTGCCTGCCGTCTAATATTGCGTGGTTTTGAACCGACGGTCGGGATCACGCCGGATGGAAGATCTCTGTAATGGTCAATCCTGTGATTTGAAATGGACACAGTATGGCTTAATCTGGTTGGTTGATCTTAGGATCAACGGCCTATTAACCATGTAATCAATGGACATAGCGGATACTGTCTGATCGCTTGCAAAAATGAATCAACAACTCAAATTGAGTCGAATGGAAAAAAGGATCCTTGTGAACAGATCTACCATCAAAAGAAACAGCGGAATGGCTAGATCCGAGATGTTGATCGTAAGATCAACAGTTTGAATCTTACATAACATAAGGGTTATGTAAACCAAACCCTAGAACAAGTTTTTTGGAGTTTTCTCTCGATCCAGTTAGCCAAATTCAACAAAATTTTAAACATACATTAAGGGGATGAATAGAAATCTTGGGGGTTTAATTTCATGGTTTGAAAATCACTTAATGAAAAGTTATTTACCCTAGTGAGCCTTAAGCTAGGGTTGAGTTTTTACCTCAATCCAACCAGCGGATTCAGAAAATCTTGTGTTCTCTAAACTTGTAAATTGTCCATGCAAGTTTTTTTTGTTGAACCCACGGTTTGAAATGCTTTGGATCGACTAGATGGATCCTTGGATGGATTTGGTGCTTAAGGTGGCCGGAGCTTCGTCGGCGATGGCTTTGACTGGTTAGTTTGAACTTGAAAAAGGGAGGAGAGGTCCCTTAGAGCTCGAACAAAATCTCAGAGAGGCTTGATGGAGCTTGGGTGGTGAGAGGATGTGAAGGTTTGAATGAGGGTTCAAATGAGAGTATTGCCCTATTCATCCTTCTCCAGGATAAAAAGACGGCTATGATTCATTGGGGGAGTTCTTAGATGAATTCCATCTATCCCAGGGTCGGTGGGAGGCATAACAATCAAAAGGACCAAAGAATATTAAGTGTAAAGTAACATTTGTCCTATGGAGCACATGGGGGTTAGGAATAGGCTTAGACCTAATCTAAGATTTTATCCTAGCTTAAGAACATTCTAGAGGCCACTCAAA
>NW_021375405.1:0-444 GCF_001605985.2 Dendrobium catenatum
CCATCCTCCAATCGCGGCCTCTGAAGGAAACCTGCTCTCCTTCGTCCCCTGAAGCTTCCAGATAGAGAAGCTCATCTGTTGAGGCTTTCTCTGAGGTAATTCTTTCATCCCGAGCTCCCTAGCTAGGTAGTCCGATCAAGTGTGATGGAAACCTTCACCCCAAAAAATTTCCACCGTTGGATTGAAGGTTTCCACCCCCCTGATCCTCCCTATGAAATTTCGTCGAGGTTCGCCGGCGAGATCACTCGGATCACGCCGGAGAAGGTTCACGGCCTCTGATAAGAGCGGAGGTTGAAGATGAAATCTCAGCCGTTGATTCCGATCAATGGCTCGGATTAGATCTCGCTGTTTCGGAGCGCATCTGATCCCAGTCGTCCTATCCACCATCCGACGGTTGTGGTTAATCTGACCGTTAACAGTTAGCGCCAATGATTGCCCAGCCAA
>NW_021375406.1:0-222 GCF_001605985.2 Dendrobium catenatum
AAGATAAACTATGCTAGTTGCTAAGAATTACTTTTTAATTTATAGTCATAATATTTTAAGGCCCTCTCCAACCGAATGCGAAACACGAGTGTTTGTCGTCCGCTGCGAGCTCCAACCGAACGTTAGATTCAATGGCATTTTTGCAAGGTGAACAGAGCGACAACAATATTGATGTCGCCTTATTCACAAATAACACTGCCGTTGCCAGGTCCCAAGTCCTGG
>NW_021375407.1:0-288 GCF_001605985.2 Dendrobium catenatum
TGCCTTCTCCAGGAGGGAGAAAAATGAGAAGGTACTTTGTCGTCGCCAGGAGGGTCAAACTTGTGCTTGGCACTCCGCCACGCCGGGTTGGTGAAAGTGAGTCTTGTAAGGGCTTCTTCGCCTTGCCGAGGGGGGCAAAAGGAGAGCTATAATTTGTACTGAAATTCCCGGAGCGGAGGACTCCGGGGAGTGGACGTAGGTCATGGTTTAACCGAACCCCTATAAAATTCGGTGTGCTTTTTCATTATCAATTTTTATTTTTGACTTGCACTTTATTTTCATAATATT
>NW_021375408.1:0-263 GCF_001605985.2 Dendrobium catenatum
CTCATTCTCTCTCTCTCACTCATTCTCTCTATATCTCACTCTCTCTTCCTCTCCCTCTCTCTATCTCGCTATCTCTCTCTCTCTCCCTCTTGCTCTCTCACCCTCATTATCTATCTCTTCCTCTCTCTATCTCTCTCTCATTCACTCTCTCTCTCTTTCTATCACTCATTCTTTCTCTCTATCTCTCTCTCTCTCACACACACACACACTCTTGCTCTCTCTCTCTCTCACTCATTCTATCTCTCTCTCATTCTTACTCTTGC
>NW_021375409.1:0-349 GCF_001605985.2 Dendrobium catenatum
ATAAGTTTGCTTTTACAATTTTTATATACCAAAATTGATATTTATCTGATAATTTATAAATTTAGGCGAATGAATTATAACTAATGTTTGTTATTTTGAACTGCTAATCAACATTAAGGAGAATGTAAATATATATATATTTTCGGACTTTGTAAGCTTCGACATCCGAAAATAGGGAGGCAACTGATATATCAGCAAACAATTATCTTGATCAGGCATGAATCTCAAAGCAAAATTGAGTTCAAAGCTTCCGAAATTAAATGAAAGACCATATGAGTTCCAATTTCAGCAAACTTATAGTCAAACTGAACATCACAGAAAGACAAACCCATCGACACCAAATTCGACT
>NW_021375410.1:0-1145 GCF_001605985.2 Dendrobium catenatum
GTTGTATGTCCAAATGGTTTTCAAAATTCTGATCTTACTAAGAAGGAAGCTACCAAAGAACCTCTATCAGTTGATGAGTGCTCTTACGGGCCTTGGATGCACGTCAAATTCAAATCCAACAGAAATTTAAAAAATGTTAAGAGGGGTTCTCAAGTAAACCATGGTGCAGATTTTCAGAAAGTTCGCCAACCAAATTTTCAGAAAGTTCGCCGGCCAGATTGTCCCCATCCGGAATCTAATTCAAATTTGGTAGAAAATACAGCTGGAATCAAGGGTAGAGATGAAGTGGTTGTTAGCATTAATTCAAATTTGTAGAGTAAACCAGATTTAGCTCATAATACAAATGCTGATTTTAATGTATATGGTTCGTTGGATGCTGATAATACACCTGGTCCAATAGTTACTAGTCCAACGTGTATACCTAAAATAGCTGAAGTTTTGAATTTTCAAATACCACAAGTGATGGAGGCTGTTTCGAAGGTGTGTGAGAAGGAGCTAAGTACGGTTTTGGCTCCTTCTATGGCTGCTAATCCGTCTAATGAAGAAATTTCAAACGGAACTCTTGTTAATATTGCTGAAAGTTTGGGATCTCTAGATTCAAATTTTAAAATTCGACCAAACATGGAGGCAGTTAAGGCAATTGAGACCCATTATATTCCAGCTGGTCTAAAATTTGATCCTCCAACTAATTCTTCTAAATTGATGGAGAATTCAAATTTTCAAGTTCCTAACTTGATGGAGGCTGTTATGGAGAAGGGTATGGAAGAGCAAGTCACGGTTTTAATTCCTTCTAAAGCTGATAATATTTCAGGATTACATGCTGTTAACGATTTAATTAAAGATGGCTTTTCCATTTCGCCATCCTCTACAACCAGTTTAAAATTTAATAAAACTATTTTATTCAAAGGGAATAACAGTACTCTTATTTTCGGTTCTAAACCCAAGCTATTCAAAGAGCTTCAAGGGCTAGGAACTATGAAGGATCAAAATAGAAGAAGGATTGTTGATCACAAGATGAAGAACGGGTCGATGGGTTCTTCACAAAACCTTTCAATATGATACCTGATTTCAAAGCAGTTAGAGACTTGAAGACGGGAATTCCTTTCGGAGAATTTTCCTTTTATTATGCTTGGTTTTACAAATGT
>NW_021375411.1:0-276 GCF_001605985.2 Dendrobium catenatum
CACACCTCTATTTATAATTTTTCAAGCAAGTAACATATATAGAAGGAACAAAATAGCTAAAATTGGAACAAAATACAACAATCTCCATTTTGGTCCAAATTTACTTTGTATAACTAAGACAAGTCTCCACCTCAAAGATCTAAATAGATCTTTAACAAGAATAGGAACCCTCTGCCATAGTAGAACATGGCGGTTAGAGGATCAAGATATGTTGTTGCACCAGCCAGCATGTGTGCTTCCTATATGTGCCTCGCATGCCTAGCTTCCAATCCCGCC
>NW_021375412.1:0-558 GCF_001605985.2 Dendrobium catenatum
TTAACAATACAATCCATAACTGATGTAAAATTACCTATTTTTCAAATTGTACTTATGGACAACTTAAGGCTTCATTTGGGACGGCTTTTTTAAAATACTTGTGGAGTTTAAAATAATGTTTATTTCAAACAAGAAACTAATTAACAATACAATCCATAAAATCTTCAAATTTTTGTACTAAAAAAAGCCACATAGCCTAAATGAATGACCATTGATTTGCTTTTGTGTTCCTTTAAACAAATATGCATAGTTAACATTATACTACCTCGAGTGATTGACTGAAGTTACACTGCAACGACAATTTATTTTTATAATCAAACTTAGCGTAGGGAATGTTCGATTCACCATTAAGGTTAAATTTTGTATTCACCTATCATTTTGAAAATAAAACTAACAAATTATTAGTTTTAATCTCCATCCAAATATTTTTTACCCTATTTTAGTAAATTAAAGAAGGGTTTACAGCTTTAATATGGATCCTTATGTTCCAATGGTGGCAAACCTCCATAGTTAATTGCATCTCTGAAGAGAAATTTTTTCATTAAAGTGGAGACTAGA
>NW_021375413.1:0-419 GCF_001605985.2 Dendrobium catenatum
GTAGGTTCTCTCTTCCCCATTTCACTTCTTACACCTATTTAAGGTTAATTAAATGTACAAGAGTGTAAAATTAATAATTAAACTAGGATATAAGGAGATTCATACCAAATTTCTTTGATTAACTGAATCCCAGAAAAACTTGTTTTTATATTTTCTCCTTCTTACATAAATGTCACTCTTGACATTTACATACAAGTCTATTTGAACAACATTCAGAATAAATCATTATGCAGTTGCCTAATCTTTGCTTTTTTTCTACCAAGCCGCCTCTTATTCTGACATATACCTCCATTAAACTTCAACTATATGAAACTTCTTTTTTCTTAACTACTTCACGTCAATGGATGATATTTGCTCAAACTCTTCCCTACAGGTTTGATTTGGTTGCACTTCAACTTCATCTTTGGGGACTTTCTATT
>NW_021375414.1:0-247 GCF_001605985.2 Dendrobium catenatum
CTTTGACTGTGCTCTACTTGCGCTTTTACTATGCTTTTTGATTGCACTTTGACTGCACTTTACCTATGCTTTTAACGCACTTGATTTAAAATAATATTTTATTAATATCCGGATATATCTCTACGTCCGATCCGATGACCAGACCTAATAATTTGCCCAAGTTATGCATGCGAGCAGACTGAAAAAATTTGAAGTTTTGAAATGCCTCGCTGTTTGCGATCAATGGCACCAACGTAATTTTCAGCAA
>NW_021375415.1:0-292 GCF_001605985.2 Dendrobium catenatum
TGCAAAAAAAATTTTGTCATAACTTTACCGAAAAAAAATTCCACCAGCAAATGCCTCAGGTATTAAGTAAGAAGACTGTATTCTAGTGGCAATCTGTGGAAACCTGGTTCTTGAGGTTTCAGAGATCTTCTTGATGGAAAGGGAAAGAACGCAAAGCAATGCAGAAGTGATAAGAAATATATTTTCTATTATGTTGTTTAATGAGTACAGCATTAGTCCTATATATAGAGCTGGATAGGCTGTCCGCCTATAAGTAATTACAATACAGCCATAATGAAAAGAATACAATATT
>NW_021375416.1:0-324 GCF_001605985.2 Dendrobium catenatum
TGAATCAAAATTAAAAAATGTAGGAGAGATTTTTTTTCCTTCTTTTTATATTTTCTTTTTTGATATGTCAAAAGGGGGAGAAATAGGGAAAATAGGAATTGCTTACTTGTTTTGCCATCATAAAAAAGGGGAGATTGTTAAAAACCTTATTTCATGGCTTATGTTTTGATGATTGGCAAACCCTACTGATTATCTTGGACTGCCTATTTTTTCTAACATTTCTGGAATCGATGATTGGACGAACAAACGATGCAAATACAGAAGTGGGTAGCATAGGGTTGAGTCAGGTCTGTACTTTTGATTTTCACCTTTTTGAGTCTACTT
>NW_021375417.1:0-228 GCF_001605985.2 Dendrobium catenatum
TGATTGATGTTGTGGATTGATTGCCCTTGGATTGTCTGCGTGTGGGCACTTGCCCTTAAGTGGTTAGTATAGAATATAAATGCTTTTCTGTGCAGGTGGTCATGTCCAAGAAGGGGGTAAATGTCATGATTTTATTAATGTTGTTTGCTTGCAGGCGCTGCTTAAAACCCCCCAGGAGACATGGCCAATAGGGTAGAAGCAGGGGGCCTAGCACTTAGCACTCTAAGT
>NW_021375418.1:0-221 GCF_001605985.2 Dendrobium catenatum
GCATGACTAAGGAAGCACATGTGAGAAATATTATGGTAGTGAGTTAGGATGGTGGCAATAGAATAACAAAGCATATGATTCACATGATAAATAGTACAATAGTGAGGGAGAAAGTCAATGAATGAGAGAGAGAGAGAGAGAGGCAAAAATGGGAAAAAAAAAGGAGAGGTGCTTATAGAGGCATTAATGAATTTGAAGGATGACGGGTCTAGCAAGATATT
>NW_021375419.1:0-2262 GCF_001605985.2 Dendrobium catenatum
GCAGTCCGCTTGTTGTGGGAGGCGACTTCAATTGCTGTTTGTTGCAGGATGAGAAGAAAGGGGGAAAGAGATTTCGGTTCTCCATAAGGGCACAAGAGATGTTGAATTTTATGGCGGCTAATGATCTACATGATCTCGGGTACTCGATATACCTGGTAGAACAACAAGGAAGGGAATAGCCGCATTTGGGTGCGGTTGGATCGGGTTCTTATGAATTCGAACGGCCTCGCCGCATCCCCTTTTGCAGCAGTCCGCCATCTCAATCGTGTGGCTTCGGACCACAGTCCTCTCCTCCTCAAGCTGGATACGGGAGCTTCCACCCGTAACTTCAAGTGGGTTTGGTTTGAGGATGTGTGGTTGAGTTACCCGGCTTCGTGGCAGGTAGTGCATGAGCAGTGGACTAAGCGGGACTCTGGCTCCCCTGCTGAGGTTCTTAACCAGAAATGTGCCCGCATTGAGGAATTGGGGAGCTGGGCGTATGCAAGGAGATACTGGAACGTCGCATTGAGGAATTGCTTTTGATTGACTGCTCGCCGGACGGGTTATCGGCGCAGCAGGAGGATGAGTTGCGCCTTGCTTTGGGGGAATTTAACGCTACCCTTGTCGTATTACTGTTTGGTGGCGGCAGTGGGCTAAGGTTTGCTGGATTGAGGAAGGCGACGCCAACTTGCATTTCTTCCATATGGCGGCTTCCTCTCGGCATCGATCCAATCGGGTGCAGGAACTGACTAGAGGTGATGGAACGGTGATCACTGCCCAGACGGATATTCAGGAGGAATTCTGGAACTTCTTCCGGAATAAATGGCGGGACCAGAAAATGCATACGGATCGGTGGCCTTTGTTTGCCGAGGGAGACCGCATTTCTGACCAGGTCAGGGAAAGTGTTGAGGCCGAAGTCACGTTGGAGGATGCCGAGGCTGCAGTTTTTAATATGGGCAATAACCGTGCACCGGGCACGGACGGTATTACCTCCTCCTTTCTCAAGTTTTATTGGGCTATTATCAAACATGATGTTTCTTGTGCTGTTTTAGATTTCTTTTCTAGGGAGGAAATGTGTCATAGCTGGAAGGACACTATGATTATCCTCCTCCCCAAGAGCTCTAGGGCGGTGACGCCATCTCAATTTTGGCAGATCAGCTTGTGCCAGTCTTTCTATAAGGTGGTCGCCAAGGTGTGGTTCGGCCAAAGGTGTTGGTGAACGCTGGTTGAAGCCTGTTCTTTCTGGAATCAATTGGGAGAGCAGGAGCAATTGTGTGCCGTGGGCGGTCGATTGCCGTCCATGGACTGTTGGCCCAAAGAAAAAAAAAAGGTTTTTTCATGTGGAAATTTCAACATTCCAGAAGCTAGCTGGGCTTATGGCTTTGAAGATCAACCATGGAAAAGCCTAACGATTGCATGTCGTGGGAAACTTTGGATCGAGTTTTGGTGCTATGGGTTCTCTGGCCGCTTCGGTTGGTGATTGCGAATGTATCCCCTGTGAACCGCATTTACCTTCCTCCTTAATGGGTGCAAATCGCAGTGGATCAGAGGCCGAGGTGTGGCTTCCGCGCAGGGCTGCCCGCTATGCGCCATAATCTTTTTATTCTTTGTTCTGAGCTTCTCACGAAGGCCTTCAGACAGCGGGGGGGCCAGCTGGGGTGCAAGATACATCCCCAATGGCGAGGCGGGTTTCCATCTTTATGCATGCGGATGATATAATTGGCTTTTGGCGGAAGGCCAATGTTGTGAATGCCGAATCACTTCAGAAGCTGTTTTGCTGAATGGGATTCACTGCGGTGTGACTGGGCCAGAACCGCAATCAACTTGAAAAGAATGTCGGCCTATTTATTTAACAAAAAGGTTGCTCCACTGGGGAAGAGTAAGACGCATCCACTGTTATTGTGGGAGGATTTGGCAAAGTGGTCGAGTCATGGATATTTGGGGGCATGTGTGAATCCTTGTATTGCCGGCCGTTGGTGAAAGCCGGACCTCGATGGTTTGCGAGAGGGCGGCTGCAAAAAGTTAATGTTTGGGGGGTTAAGAGCACCTCTTCTCTGGCCGGCAATTACATGACGTTGACCTCCATTCCGAGGGGTGTGCTGGCCAAAGTGGACATGATTGGAAGGCAATTTCTGTAGTGGAAGGATGGGAATCGCAAGGGGCTGCATTACGTTGCTTGGAGCGAGCTGTGCAGGCCGTCCGCATAGGGTGGCTTGGGCTTTCATTCCACGCTCGTTTGGCAAGGTCCGTTGCGGGCCAGGATAGCGTGGAACTTTATTAACC
>NW_021375420.1:0-231 GCF_001605985.2 Dendrobium catenatum
CCCTGCCTCAAAATGGATATCTTTTCTATGTCCATCTACTTGTTTCTTCATGATTTGCTGCGCCCTCAGTAAGTGTCTTTTTAACTCCTCTAACACTCGGTCCCTCTCCTCCAAATACTCCTCTACTGATGAAACAGGAGTACTACTGCTCCCAAAGTGTACCAAGTGTGGGGGATCCCGTCCGTACAACACTTTGAATGGGGTCATTTGTGAAGCCGAGTGAAATGACGT
>NW_021375421.1:0-207 GCF_001605985.2 Dendrobium catenatum
TCTCCACCATCAACCTACTTCAGATCCACCAACTGATTCGACGTCATATCAAGAAGCCAGCAAATACCAAGTATGGCGATCTGCTATGGCTAACGAATTTCTTGCTTTACAGAAGCAAGGGACTTGGAGTCTCGTTCCCTTACCTTCAAATTGCTCTGCTCTTGGATGTTGATGGACTTACCGTACTAAAACTCATGCTGATGGATC
>NW_021375422.1:0-326 GCF_001605985.2 Dendrobium catenatum
CGTATCCAAAACCGGGTCGGGTTCGGGTCAAACCGTTTAACTTCGGGTCATTTCGGGTTAGACACGAACCCGACCCGTGACCCGAAATTGACACCCCTAAAGTCTTTCATAAAATTATAATGTCAAGAAAATTACAAAGCATGGCATCAACTTAGACATCAATATAAGCCATATCTTGGACTAAGTAAAATTTCATAAACTATAATTTTAGCCTCCCAGAAGTTTGTGCGTAAATTTGAACAAAATTTATTAAAAAAACATTATTCTAAACTATCTAAATTTGCTTGAACTTGATCATGTATGCTTCACAGGGCTTTGAAAGTATC
>NW_021375423.1:0-260 GCF_001605985.2 Dendrobium catenatum
GACAATCAATGTCTTGTTTTTCAATTAGCATGTTTGACATTGTATGTTAGCTCTCCAATCAATGGCTAACTCCACTCCAAGTTGGCCAACTTTAAGTTGCACTACATAAATGGCCCATTCGACTGTCTTATCATCCATTGATTCCTTAACTAATGAGTCTCATTGACAACTCCCTACTTTTGACACCTATACGTTCAAGATTTGGCTTAACAAATTCTGACCCAAGGTAAATATTTGAACTTTTGTGTTTTGAACTTTTT
>NW_021375424.1:0-333 GCF_001605985.2 Dendrobium catenatum
ATGTAAAACATGCAAATAGCAACTTTCCTAACAGTGGAGGCGGATGTGGATAAAAGTAACTCGAAAGAGTGGAAAATTGCTCTTCAAACCACGCTATATCTTGGTAGTGCTGGTGTTGCAAGTGAATAATATCCTCAGTATGTTGCTGCTCCTATGCAGTAATGTAGTTCTCAAATCGTGCCTCTCACTGGTTGAATCACTCTACCAGCTGATCCAACTAAGAGTGCTGGTGAAGCAAAATCAGTACAGGAATGGGTGTAGGAGCCTCCTCCTCCCCTGCTCCCTGAGCTTTCCTATCCCCTGGGTGGAGATGAGTACTATGAAGAAAGTGGA
>NW_021375425.1:0-283 GCF_001605985.2 Dendrobium catenatum
AGCCATTCCACCATAAGAAAGGAAACCCTAAGCCCCCCACCCCTAAATTTGGTCAAATAATATACATAAAAATCTTCACCCACCCCACCATTTCTACAAAAGATAAATAAATAAAAAAAAGAAACAAATAGCATAAATAACTCATTGCAGTTGCAACTAATCTAACCCCTCAAAATAACTAAAAAAAAAAAATTACATTTACATAAATATAAAGTTATAAATTATTTATTTTACCCATATGACAGAAAAAAAATATTATCTCTTATCTTCCAAACATTTACCA
>NW_021375426.1:0-284 GCF_001605985.2 Dendrobium catenatum
CTAGTAGCATTATAAATATGAGCCTAGAACTGGCTGGTCAATAACTTCTAGCAAATAGAAGTTGTTAAGCGTTATGTTCTATAAATTTTAAAATTAATAATTACAACAATTAAAATTATCTTTAAAATAATATTTAAAATATCTAGATTATTAAGTAATTAAATTTAAACCATCCCTTAAAGACCTTAAATAAAATAAATTAATTATAAACAATTTTAAACTAATAATACTTAGAACCTATCCAAGCTACAAAACCTTTTACATACACTTAGATGGCTTGCTTT
>NW_021375427.1:0-215 GCF_001605985.2 Dendrobium catenatum
TCAGATGACATTGATAGACATTTGCAGATGTTTTTGAGGTTGAAACCTCCGAGATTTGAGGGCGCTGTTGAGCCCAGAGCAGCCGAGGAGTGGCTGAGGAGATTGGAAAAGACTTTTGATGGGATGCAGTGTCCTGCGGATAGGAAGGTTCCGTTAGCTGTTTTTCTGTTGGATGGAGAGGCTGAGCACTGGTGGGAAGGCCAGCAGGCAGCCAG
>NW_021375428.1:0-215 GCF_001605985.2 Dendrobium catenatum
CTAATTTGAGGAGTCAAATTAGGAAAGTAATAAGAGGGCATTGATGGCTGAATTCAAACCTTTCCCTGTGCTGGAATCGGCGGGATTAGCCTGGGGGGAAATTTCGGCCTGGCTGAGAAGTGGGGCGGCTGGATAGGCTGGACGGTGGCTGGTTCAGCCGGCGGCAAGGGGCAGGGAGGGCTCCTGGGTGGACGGGTGGAGAGGATTTTGATGGG
>NW_021375429.1:0-366 GCF_001605985.2 Dendrobium catenatum
TAATTAAAATCTAGTATTTTCTAAAAATGTCAAACCCGCAAAATCTGGTCATAGTAAAAAAGTCAACATTTTTGGTCAACTCTAGGTCAAAGTCGGGTTAAAACTTCTAAAAATCATAACTTTTGATAGAAAACTCCAAATTGAGTGTTCCACCTGTATAACAACTCATAATTAGGTCTAGTATTTATCAAAAATCTGAAACCATTAAGATTAACTCTAATTTTGAAAGTCAAATTTTGATCCCTTAGTTAGCGTATCCGGATAATCTCTTAAAACCCATTAACCTTTTCAAATTCCAGAGTTTTCTTAATAGGATAATAAAATTCTCAATTAACCCATTAAAATTAGTAACCAACTCCCTTTAAT
>NW_021375430.1:0-217 GCF_001605985.2 Dendrobium catenatum
TAACATTAGAGGAAGTTTTGGAATTTTTATTAGATTTTACCATTATTCCATTGTTGATGACATCTTTGCTTTTTCTCTTGAGAAAGTTCTTGAATTATCTTATCATCAGCGCTATGTCATCATCATCCTGAGGTGCAGAATTATCACTATTAGAATCTTCATCCTTTTAGGCTATAATTTTCTTCTTTCTCTTTTCACCTGCATCAAGCTGCCTTTG
>NW_021375431.1:0-362 GCF_001605985.2 Dendrobium catenatum
TTTTGCACCCACAGCAAGGCGGAGAAGCCTTTACAAACACTCTTTCCACCACTACCCGATGCGACAGAGAATCGTCATCCTTTTACACTATCTCTAGTGTTGGCAGAGAACCGTCATCCTTTTACACTATCTCTAGTGTTGGTAGAGAACCGTCCGTCCTTTAACACTCTCCTTGTATGGACAGAGAACCCTTCATCCTTTCACACTCTCCTAGTGTGGGCAGTGAACCCTTCATCCTTTCACACTCTCCTAGCGTGGGCAGAGAACCCGATCTCCTTGACAGATCTCCTCTTTTATTTATTTTTGAAGAATGCAATTTGTAATAAAAAGAAACCTAAAACAAGATACAAGCTAAAGATAGT
>NW_021375432.1:0-220 GCF_001605985.2 Dendrobium catenatum
AAACACGTGGCACCACTGGAGGAAGTGCAGGAGGTCGTGGCGCAACTGTCTCTCGCTGATCTCTGACAGCTCTATCAGCAGCTCGATTCTCTGATCTCTCACTGTAGGCTCTCGAGCCAACGGTCCTCTGCTGTCCTGTACCCGTGCCAGAATCCGTCCTTCCACCCATTCCTTTCTGAGGACAATTTATTGCTCTGTGCCCTCGCTGTCCACAGTAAAA
>NW_021375433.1:0-663 GCF_001605985.2 Dendrobium catenatum
GTTTAATGAGGTGGATTTGATTTGAAATCAAATCAAATCATGGGGGCTGATTTTGTGGGGTTAACGGGTTAATTAGGAGAGAAAGAGATGAGCCAATGAAGAGGAGAGGTGGGGAACGGCTGGACTAGAGGAGAAGGCCAGAGAATTCTATTAAAGTGGGGCCCATCTATTATTGTACAGAATTTTCTTTCTAAAATCTGTAATTAAGCAGATATTAAACAGAGGACCGTTTCCTTTATTTGAAAAGGAAAATTAGGCAACGTCTGATTTCGAATTTTGGTTTTAAAGTCCAATTAAACGAGATTGCCTAAATTTTAGGGATCAATTAAGGAATGTAATCAAGGCTCATGAAGGAAGTTTGAAATTCAAACCCAAAATTTTCAGAGGGCGGCGGAAGGGGTCTGAGGTCGGCGGGATGGGGCGTTGGAATTGGGTGGCCGGATGCTGATCGGCGGAACAGAGGGGGGGTCTTGGTCGGGGCGGCGGAAGGCAGGGAGGCTGGACGGCAGAGCTGTGGCCGGTGCTGGGCTTTTGGAGGAGTCGGCGGCAACCACAGGGAAAGGAGAGAAAACTGAGAACTTCTTGGGGTTAAAGGATCACGAGCACACTAATCTCGCTTGTATCCAACGTCGATTTCCTTGATAGTAGCAAGCATGAAAATTA
>NW_021375434.1:0-271 GCF_001605985.2 Dendrobium catenatum
GGATTTAAGATTTGAAATTTACCTCAAAATGTAGATCTAAATTGAGCATTAGATAATAGTGACTCGAACCTATTTAATGTAGTACAAATCTGAACTTACCTTATACTGAATTGAGGAGCTAGCTAACAATATAGGCAATTAAAATCTATGAGTTTGGTAGGTCTATTATTTAATTAAGTTTTGAGGAATTAGGACCAACTTCTAGATCATATCCTAATTTACCTCTTAACAAAGGTTTTGGGTTATTGATGCTTGAAAATAAAATGCCTTT
>NW_021375435.1:0-246 GCF_001605985.2 Dendrobium catenatum
CGCCGACGTCCACTCTCGACCGTGACCCGTCAGCGCTTCGGTGCTGGTCTCCTTCCCGTGTCGGGTCGGGTCAACACGGCAACCCGACGAGTCGGGTCCGGGTTCGGATTTCCGATCCGTTTATCTACACGGGTTGGGTTAGAGTCGACTCGTTTGAACCCGGGTCAGTTCGGGTTCGATCTGAACCCGACCCGTAACCCAAAATTGACACCCCTAGAGAAAATTGACAAAATAAAAAAAAAAATG
>NW_021375436.1:0-294 GCF_001605985.2 Dendrobium catenatum
ATGTAATTCATACTTTGATAGCTTTCTAGTATTTATAACATTGATACCATTGAAAGAACTGATAGATAGATGGAGAAATGTGTGTACAATACATGTTCTGATTTAAAAAAAAATAAATAATTGAAAAGATTGGTAAGTTTGATGACCTTGATAATATTGACACTTCATGCAATATTGATTTAATTTTTTTTTATGTATTTATGTTCTCACACCTATCATTGATTTATGAATTTCAATATGATGTTTCTCACTTCTCATTGTGGGTCTCCGAAAGGATTCCGCTCGTGTGGTTCG
>NW_021375437.1:0-207 GCF_001605985.2 Dendrobium catenatum
ATCTAGAACTCTTTTCAGAGCGATTGTATGGCTGATGGTCTGTGATTTGAACTAATCGTACAGGGCAATTTATAATCACCCTGGACAATAGGAACACCTTTCTTCTATTCATCCCAGATCGTCCCGACTGATTAGGCTTAAATTGCACTGATCGTACAGGACGATATTAATATCATCCTGGATGATAATGTCGGCAACTTGCAATTA
>NW_021375438.1:0-227 GCF_001605985.2 Dendrobium catenatum
CTTACCAACTACGATCCTTACAACCTCCACCGCTCGCCAACTACGATACCTTCAAGCACCATCGCCCGTCGACTAAGGTTATTACAACCCCCATCTCCCATCGACTATGAATCCTTTGACCTCCGTCGCGCCCCGACAATGGTCACTCTGACCTCCGTTGGACCGACCTTCATTGCTTACAGTTTACGATCCCCTCCGACTTTTGTCGCCTACCGACTACGGTCCAT
>NW_021375439.1:0-558 GCF_001605985.2 Dendrobium catenatum
TTCCTTAGGTAAACTGAAATCATGTGCAACATGAAATAAATGATCGATATACATCTTTCTAAACATAGGAACATATAAACGACCGAGTAGAAAGAGTAATGTCATATCAAAAGATCAAGTGAAGTGGCGAGGGAACAAATTTGTCACTAAAAATAACATTCATCAAATCGAATATCAGTGATTGAAAAAGGGATCACAGTGGTAACACCCATACTAACTGTTGGGACCCTGCGAGAAGCATAATCAGCATTTATGCATTCAAAGAGACTATTTTTATAACTAAAGCAAGGTCTCGATGAGAAACATGTCACTGAAAGGAGTAGTGGATTAACTTTCTGCTAGAAGACCAGACTCCACTAAGAAATGATGTTAACACCTAGGGCAGGATGTACCACATCATATGGGAGGGAAAACAACATTCCATTATAAGTGGCCATAATAGAGGGAATTGACACAATCATCTCTTAAGCAGTCATCAAAATGCTTTAAGGAGAGAGAAAGACGAGGATTTGGATGGACTTTGAGCTCTTGGAGTGTAGAACCGGGTTCCACCTGTGA
>NW_021375440.1:0-240 GCF_001605985.2 Dendrobium catenatum
TGGCTCAATTTTGTAGGAGTGTGTAGCCACAAAAGTCAATTTCTTGACCTTTGAGTCTTGGTTTGTTGGAGAAGACGGTGTCTCTAACATTTGAAAGACCACCTGCATATACTTTGGAAAATAAATATTTATATTCTTTAGCACAAAAGAATATCTGAATTGATAATTTTACATATTTATTCGGGGATCTCGGCATGCAACTTGATGTCGACCCGAATAAATATTTAAAATGCCCCCTGT
>NW_021375441.1:0-731 GCF_001605985.2 Dendrobium catenatum
CACCTAGGAATAGTAAACAACTAAAACTACAAAATACAAACTCAAGAAATAAAAAAATAAAAAAAAACTTACCTGCTGCATAGTTGTCGTCAAATCGTCGGAGCCGCACCCACAACCTAGGTTAGAAACAAACAAAGAGATGATTCACATGAGGGGATTTTATGTTGGGGTAAGTCACCAGTTTGACAGGTGACTTATCTTATGTAGCCAGTTGCTTGTCAGATGTGAGAGTTGGTGAATTTTTAATTTTCTAAAAATTTTGGTTATTAACCTAATCACTTTTTAAACAGTACTTAGTTTAAAAATTAACCCCTTAAATTTTACTCCACATGCAATTTTGTTTATGTTTACAATATTTCATATGTATTATGGTGTATGAAACAAGAATAGATTATGATGTTTACATTATTTATAATGCAGCTTGCCAATCTCCATCAAATTATACTCAATTTATGTTTGAATGTAGCCATAAAAGTTTTCTTACTACTTGTTAAAATAGTTTTTAGTACAAAAAATAAAATTTTTGTACTAAAAGGTGCTTTAAGAAGCAATACAAAAATTGTCCCAAATGAAACCTAACTACTATCCACATTTATGCTTTTCAATCCTCTATTTGATCATACTAATTTTGAAGAATCTTATAGAAAAAAAAAAGGAATAATACTAATGTATTAAGATGATAAAAATAATGATTCTAATTTTCTTAATTAACAGAATAATTATGATAAGTC
>NW_021375442.1:0-447 GCF_001605985.2 Dendrobium catenatum
TCCATATGCTCTATAGGAGATAACTGTCTGATCGTCCAATACGAACGGAAGATCGTCCTGTACGATCAGTATAAATTCTACATGATCTCCTTATGTGTGAATGTTTTTATTTTCTCAAAATATAATCACTCCCTTCCAATTTGATTTCTAAGAAAAGTGCAAGCTTCAAATTTTACAAAGTATCTCATGCTGAAATTAATTTGAAGTCTTCATAGTCTGCAGTTCGTTTTTCCTGAAGTGTTAGTACACACAAGAGCAAATACAATTCTTCCAAAATTTTTAGGAGATAACTACACATTTGAACAATAATATTTGAAATCATCAAAACTTTATAAGTTGCAAAAATGAAAAGCATGCAAATAGCAACTATCTTAACAACACCTTGCAACAAGAAAACATGCAAATGTGATAAATTAGGTGTTCTCCCTTTTAGCAACTCATAGGGTG
>NW_021375443.1:0-325 GCF_001605985.2 Dendrobium catenatum
TTTGCTTGCAAGGTTTTAACGAACAATTATTACGTCCGGTCGGAGGTCAAATCGCATAAAAAAACGAGAAATACCAAGCAAATACCGAGCAATACCAAACAATAACGAGGAATACCATCACGTGAAGACCCAATACCGTGTTATACCGAGATACCGAGCAATACCGAGTTATTGCTCGGTATAGCTCGGTATTGGTCTTCACAGAGCGGTATTCCTCGTTATTATCAAATAATACCTAGCAATACCAAGCAAATACCGAGTTTTTTGGCTGAATTTTGCCTCCGATCTGACGTTCCTCTACGTCCTTACACCGGACCTAATAAAA
>NW_021375444.1:0-288 GCF_001605985.2 Dendrobium catenatum
TGTATGGCTTGTGTAAGTACTGTTCTTATGATCTCATATTATGGATTTATTGATTACTGTATGCATTTATTTATACCGACAGATTTATTATATTGGATTGATTTCGTGACGAATAGATTTACTGATGGATTTACGAGTTTATTGTTAT
Source organism: Dendrobium catenatum (assembly GCF_001605985.2). Classification (NCBI taxonomy): domain Eukaryota; kingdom Viridiplantae; phylum Streptophyta; class Magnoliopsida; order Asparagales; family Orchidaceae; genus Dendrobium; species Dendrobium catenatum. The sequence goes on from NW_021375444.1 coordinate 149, forward strand.
TGTGCGTGTCACTGTACATAGATGCTGATATTGATAATAATATTGTATTGATTCACGATTCATTTATACTATGGACATGGATACTATTGATTCATTGATACTGTCGCTTCATTGATACACCGTATTGAACTGCTGCATGT
>NW_021375445.1:0-211 GCF_001605985.2 Dendrobium catenatum
TATATTTGAATTTAATTCAACGATTGCTAGGAACCTGGTAAAATTAGCTAAACTTTTGTATTTTGAGGTTCCAAAAGAAAATGAGATTTGATATATCTTCATCTAAAGCCTTAATCCATCCAAGTGGTGGGAGGGAGGGAACATACTTTTCATTTTAGCATTGATAACCATAAGTCTTATTCTTTAAGTGTTTAGAGGAGTCAACCACAAT
>NW_021375446.1:0-206 GCF_001605985.2 Dendrobium catenatum
CATCTAAATGTCCATAGGCAAACTGCCCTTATTACAATCAGAATTTACAGAAAATAATGTGCCCGGGCACCACTGCCAACAACCCGGATTTCTAAGTCTATGACAGACGCCAACAACTTTGAGTGGGATATTAGGTCTTTAATATTTAGCTTTCTGGATGTCTTCTCCCTGGACTTCTTGGATCTCTCCTCCTTGGACTCCTTGGA
>NW_021375447.1:0-253 GCF_001605985.2 Dendrobium catenatum
TTATAGTTGGAAGAGCATGATGATTTAGAAAAGCTTCATTTATATGTTCATCAAAACCTCAAGCAATACCAGGCCCATATAGCCTAGTCACATACTCGTGCTTTCCAGGTTGGCGACTTAATTATTATCTTGCATACAATTATAATTTTATTACTTTAATGAAGTGGAAAGTTTGAGCCTATTTGGGAAGGCCCATTTACTATAGAGCAAGTCTATGAAGGTGGTGCTTAACTACTTATCGATGTAAATGGTG
>NW_021375448.1:0-250 GCF_001605985.2 Dendrobium catenatum
ACCTGGTACAGTACTGTTGCAAGTGGGGCTGGAATTTCAGGGGTATCAAAATGTAATACAAGCTGAACCCGACCAATGCCTGACCCAAAAAATTTTTAGCTCGAATTAACTCATTTATTATATGATTTAGATTTGGGTTTGTAACTCTAAAACATAAATAAAATTGGATTAGGTTTGGGTTTTCCAGAAAACTAGAAACAAACCTTCTTTTTATTTTTAACTTGAAATAAACCTAGATTGACCAGTTTAT
>NW_021375449.1:0-329 GCF_001605985.2 Dendrobium catenatum
ACTTTTAAATAAATATTGATGCACTTAGAAAAATTTGAAAATTTTTATTATTGATTTTAGAAAGATTAAGATTACTTTTGAAAAATATATAAATGTACAAAAATCAAAAGGAATGCGCAATGGTTTGAAATTTGAAAAAGATGCAAAAAATTAGCCCACAAGTAAAAAGATGCACAAAAATGTGCCACAACTATCGAAAAAGATGCAAAAGCGCCACATGTGGTAGTTATTTCTTTCCATAATATAATTAATCTCTTAAATCAAATTGATCTTCTGTACATTTATATTTGATTTTGAAATTTGAAATATACAAATTTTATATTCATCCT
>NW_021375450.1:0-227 GCF_001605985.2 Dendrobium catenatum
CATTTTGTTTTAAAATAGATTTGCCTTTTGGATTTAGAGCAGCCAGGGTATTAGTCATTTGTTTCATTTATTGTTATTTGTTAAACATTTGTTTCATAAACCTATATTGTCAATCCGCTTGTTGATTATGTTGACTATATTTTTTTTTAAGAGATAGGAAGACTCACCCGACAACCTAAATATCTGATACTAAATTGATGTAATCTAAAATTAACTAAGTTCGACAA
>NW_021375451.1:0-251 GCF_001605985.2 Dendrobium catenatum
GTAGCATTCGACTTGATTATGGATTAAGTCGTCAAAGATTCGAGTCATAGCCAGCTGGTAGGTTGCACCGGCATTTTTAAGGCCAAATGGTATCACTTTATAACAAAAGATCCCTATAGGACTTCTGAAAGCAGTGTTTCTCTCATCTTCTGGGGCCATCTTGATTTGATTATAACCAGACAAGCCATCCATAAAGGAGAAAACAACATGCGAAGAGGCGATGTCCACCATGAGTTCTGGAATTGGCAAAG
>NW_021375452.1:0-274 GCF_001605985.2 Dendrobium catenatum
CATTTTCAAAATATTTTATATTTCTTTTTAATCAAATCAAATAGCTAATTGAATACCTTTGGAGACCTCAAAGCCACGCTCCCTTGAAAGCCTAAAATACAAGGCCTTGAAATTAACATCCTCAGTGAATTCCATTCTTAACTTCTCTTCTGAATATTTCATCAAATTTAACAAATATTTGATTTCATCTTCAAAATGATAAGCCACCCCAAGCTTTTGCAATGAATCAAAAAGCTTCAGCTGATCAGCAAAACTCTTCTCCTTAATAAGACGC
>NW_021375453.1:0-217 GCF_001605985.2 Dendrobium catenatum
TTACACAATCCCTAGTGTTGGTAGAGAACCGTCTGTCTTTTCACACTCTCCAAGTGTGGGCAGAGAACCCTTCGGCTATTCACACTCTCCTAGTGTAGGCAGCGAACCCTTCGGCTATTCACACTCTCTAAGTGTCGGCAGCGAACCCTTCAGCTATTCACACTCTCCTAGTGTAGGCATCGAACCCTTCGGCTATTCACACTCTCTAAGTGTCGGC
>NW_021375454.1:0-260 GCF_001605985.2 Dendrobium catenatum
TTGTTGTGGATTGTGGAGAGTAAGACGAGATTATTAGTAAGATTCTCTTCTTCAATCAGCACAAAAGGTAGAGGAAAAGTGCTACTATTTGCTCAAAAGGGTGTTTGCCTTTATCTCTAGAGTCGGTGGGCGACGGTAGAGAAAGATGATTTGAGTTATCATCTTTGACGTTGCCACTATAATTGATGCAATTTCTATAACAGTGCTTGGCAAATGATTTCAGCGAAAGTAATTTTTGTGGCAGTTTTCACAACTGTAGA
>NW_021375455.1:0-311 GCF_001605985.2 Dendrobium catenatum
TTCTTCAAAAAAAATGTTAGGAGATAACTACACATTTGAACAATAATGTTTGGAATCATCAAAACTTCATAAGTTGCAAAAAATGTAAAGCATGCAAATAGCAACTATCTTAACAATCTCCCCCTTTTTGATGATGGTAAAACAATTATTGTTTGTATGGTTTCAATTTAAACAAATCTCCTAAACTTCACCTGAATTGATGAATACATGAAAATAAGGAGGCGTTTTGAACCATTTAAAAAAAATAAACTAGAGAAAACTATAGAAAACAAAAAATACAAACACAATTATCTCTCCCCCTTTTTGACAAC
>NW_021375456.1:0-229 GCF_001605985.2 Dendrobium catenatum
AGATTTTACTTTCTTTTCAAATTATTTGAATTAGGCTTCGATTATGACATCTATTTTGTTGTTTTGATTTTCAGATCATAATTATCTTTTTGTTTGGCAACTGTTTTTTCATAGTTCTTAATAAAATTTTGAACTAAAAAGTTGCTTCCTACACCAGCATTTAAAAAAGTTATTTTCTTCATAACAACTTGACAACTATTTTATAAAAAAAATTATATTTATAAAAATT
>NW_021375457.1:0-231 GCF_001605985.2 Dendrobium catenatum
TGCTGATGGAGGAACTTAGCATGGAGATAGTATGTTACCCTTGGAGGGAATGTTGAGGCCATCTTTTTATTTATTTAGAGAAAAAAGTAAAGGAGTATTCTAATGAATTATGTTACATTCTAAAATTCATTTGCTATGAATTATGTTAAATCTAGGTAAATTATTTGGCTACTTATTTTAGAATTTAATAATTTAAATATTAAATTAATTATAATATTTTATTATATTAAT
>NW_021375458.1:0-279 GCF_001605985.2 Dendrobium catenatum
ACCTCTACGTCAGGTCAGAGGACGTAATAATTGTTCGAAAACAAAGAGATCCATCATATACTTTTAATTAACATTTCATATAACTTACAAACAGTTTATATATCCACAAAAATGGCCATGTACTATAGTAACCCCCACCATTTTCAAAAAACTGAGACACAATAGTTCTATGTCCCTTCAATGAAATCATCCTTTGGTAATTCAAAAGCAGGCAAGAAGAACAATCATACACTATAAGAAGCTTGCCAAAAATTCAAAAAGAGGCCAGAAAATGAGAGC
>NW_021375459.1:0-241 GCF_001605985.2 Dendrobium catenatum
TGCTTATTATAGTTGGATTGGGGATGTTTATGGTATGTGGGTGACCTTGATAATAGACAACTGATATAGATGGGCTGGCTTTGTTGTGGTGAGTGATCCTTATGAGATAGACTTGTCTGGGTAAACCCTTTGAAGGAAATTACTTCGGAATTTAGTACCATTAATTTTATCTCCTAAGGTGATTCTACATGTTGTGATATCCACAGGGGAGAGTGGTCATTTATTAATAAGTTGGTGCCAA
>NW_021375460.1:0-1080 GCF_001605985.2 Dendrobium catenatum
TCCAGGACGATATAAATATCATCCCGGACGATGTTACCAAAAATAGAAATGTTTTAGGGCACAATAAAAAATCTTTCAAGTTACAAATCATCAGAACCCACACCAAATACAATAGACTCAAGAAAGGAAAAAGTGTAGAAACTGACTCAGACCTAGTCTATCCAACCTTGAGCTGATTCCAAATTGCAGTCCGATCGTGTGAACCTGAAATGTTAGTAAATAGCAGTCATAGAGAAATAGGAATGTTTGTTATCATCAAAACTATAAACCATAGATCCGTAACAATCTCCCCCTTTTTGATGATGGCAAACATTTCAATTTGAATTTTTAAAAAAAATTCTCCTAATCTCCCCCTCACTAGAATAACCCCTTTTAAAAAATAGGGGAGATAAAAATATTTTTGTTATTTTTTAATTTTTTGAAAGCAAGATACAAACACGATAATATTACAAAAATCCAACAATACGTTCTCCCTTTTTGACATTATTAAAAAGAGAGGAGGCACAAACAAAAAATAAAAGGAACAAAAGATAAAAAACATTCCCTAATCTGGTGAAAAAAAAATATTCTTAAAATGAGAATGTTACCTCTTAGTTTTAATCAAAAACTTAGTAGAATTGGATTGACAACGCATAATCCAGAAAAAATAAGAAATTCATAAATTGTTAATCCAAGCTCAAGTTCTTTTAAAGGCTAAAAAAACTTTTTAATTCAATATCCAAATCAAGGAATAAACGGGAAAAAGAAACATTAATTTTTTAAAACTCCTTCCATAAAATATATCTAATAGAAGATCAATGCACGAATTGCTGAATCAGGAACCAAGATTTCAAGCACAAGTTTCGAACATATAAAGGATTTTCCTAGGCTTTTAGTAGTATAAGAAATAATAAGCATATTTTTTTGTGGGCTCATTTTATGCCCTTTATCACTTGAATGGCTCTTTGAGCATCTTTTGATTTTCAATACACTTTGTGTATTATTTTTTCAATTTGGTGTCATTGCGCATCTTTTGGTTTGGCATCATTGGCCACTTTTTTATTATTATTTTCAAAAAATATGCTTTCTTTCTTATATTTT
>NW_021375461.1:0-240 GCF_001605985.2 Dendrobium catenatum
TGAGATGCTTGTCTTCGTCATATGATGCTAAAATCACAGAAATCACTGAATCTAAGGATTTGAACACTTATTCAATTGATAACTTATTTGGCTCACTCATTGCTTACGAACAAGGGGTGAATCAAAGAAATGTTGATGCAGATAAAAAGAAAAAGGAGAAGATAATTGCATTGAAGGCGCACAAATCAGATTCTGAATCTTCTGGGTCTGAAAGCGATGAAGTTTCCTTCATCACAAGGA
>NW_021375462.1:0-361 GCF_001605985.2 Dendrobium catenatum
GAAATAGGAGTGTGCACAAATGACTTGGTTTATTCCAATATGGTATGAGCAACTAGCTAAAAATCTAATCCACAAGCAATTATCCTAGATGAAATACAGGGTAAAGGTAGCTCTATCCTAAGAGTTCAAAGGAATAAATCAGACTCCAATTTAGTGACTCAAGATGAATCTTTACTTTAAGTTCAAGTTACATTATCAAGAAGACTCACTATGAACTCTAACTTTTATTTTTTTTTAATTAGCCTAACTAAATTTTTAAACAAGCAACATTTCAAAGAAATTTTGGCAGCATAACGACCCTATACAAATAGGAATAGCGCAGCATCCTCAGGGTGTAAAAGGACTCGGCTACCTTGCCGTA
>NW_021375463.1:0-270 GCF_001605985.2 Dendrobium catenatum
TCGAACTTTAGTCAAATGTTGTTGTTGCTTCTTTGTTAATGCTTTATGATTTGCAGGGACATAGAAGTCTCACTAAATTATGGGGTTATTTTCTTGCTACTACTAACTTAATTAGTAATTGTCTCTTATTGTCAACTCCCATAGGCTCACAACACTAAATCTATTACATCACTAATAAGAAATATGGATATTGACAAATTCTTTGCTTATTGAATTTTTGAATATAAAGATACGATGAATAATATGCATATAAAATGAGAGGAACCCTAT
>NW_021375464.1:0-311 GCF_001605985.2 Dendrobium catenatum
AATTTGTCAATATGACAATATTGATTAAACTTACATCATACATCGCAATGACCTCATTATGAGGTTAAATGATTAATGAATCTGAAGGTTTAATCTGAGCAAAGCAATATATATTTTTTACATATTTGAGTTTGCAAACTATATAATTGATTTTATTCCAGGTCATTGCAGATTTGAAGCTATTATTTCGAGGAGACGAGCGGAGCATTTAAGTATTTCTCTTAGAGGCTGTTATTTCGAGGAGCAATTCGAGGAGCATTTGAGCATTTCAATATATAAATGTATAATTGTATAAATAATTATTCCGATTT
>NW_021375465.1:0-853 GCF_001605985.2 Dendrobium catenatum
GCTAGCAAGCTCAAGGGAAGTCAAAACCAAATTTTTTATTTTTTGGGGTTTGATTTGACCCCCCTTTGCCTACATCAGACTCCCCTTCTTGAGAACTCATCTCCCGATTAGTTAGATTTTGTTTTCTTCTGAGGAGGTGAAGACGGAGCATCCAATTCTTTAATCTTTTCTCCAAACTTCTTCAAAATTTCTTCTTGCTCTTTCTCGAACTGTCTTTGTAGACACGTCTTCCATTTCTCGAATTTCTGATCACATAAGAACATGTGATATTGAAGTTTGTATAATCTGTCTTGAAGCGGATCTGTTGAATCGCCTTCAGTTGGAATCCATCTGTCCATTGAAAAAGGATCTTCAATTTCATCTGGCTTGCTTTCTTTGATCTTTTTGTCTTTTTCCATTTTTAAAAGAAAGACTCAACAATAAACTTGACTCAAATAAAAACTCAACCTAAACTTAGACTCACAAGACTCACAAAACTCACACAACAAGACTTTGACCTACTTAAAAACCTAGGACTTCCTAACTTGCTCTGATACTAAAAATGATGCGAGCAAAAATCCCTAGGGAGAGGGCCCCCCCAAGAAATTCTTGATCACCTCAAAAATAACAAAAGAGAGAGATTTAAGAACTAAGTAATAAGAAGAACAAACTCTTACATTTCATATAAAAAGACACTTACAAACTTTTTACTCAATCGACTCAAGCAAGACACCTTACAACTCTTACAAACGACACAAACACAAATTAAAACCTAAACTTGCTTTCCAAGAGATGAAGGATACAATGGAGTGGATACTTGTGGAGACACGAAAGAGTTTAGAAGCCGAGAAGAAGGGTGGAAAGAACTCGCAAG
>NW_021375466.1:0-220 GCF_001605985.2 Dendrobium catenatum
GATATTATTAGTTATACGTATTAAACAAATCTAATGCCCTTCACTTGTGATAGAAAACAATTATGTTAGGATAAACAAATTATAGCAAGAGATGATACACCCTTTTTGTAACAGATCAAAGAAAAAAAAATTTCTTTCTGTAAGCCAAAACTCAGGGAAGAACCTTCTTTCCATAACAGATCAAAAGGAAAAGAAAGAAAAAAAACAACCAAAATAAGAA
>NW_021375467.1:0-268 GCF_001605985.2 Dendrobium catenatum
CCTTTCACACTCTCCTAGTGTAGGCAGAGAACCCTTCTTGGCTGTTCACACACTCCTAGTGTGGGCAAAGAACCCTTTTCGGCTGTTCACACTCTCCTAGTATGGGCAGAGAACCCTTTCAACTGTTCACACTCTCCTAGTGTCGGTAGAGAATCGGATCTCCATGACAGATCTTCTCACAAGAAATCTAGAAAGAAGAAAGAAAAGAGTGAAGTAATCCCAATTCATAAATAGAGATTCTTACCTTTGAACACCAAGTGAAGCCTTC
>NW_021375468.1:0-264 GCF_001605985.2 Dendrobium catenatum
CTAATGAGATGAACTAAATTCACTACTAATAAATCAGACTTTCACAATACTTTTTAGGAAGTACTGTAGCGGTTTAAACACCTACTAATTTATTTTCAACAATTTAGGAACCGTTAAAAATCCGTGTATTTGCATTCGTTGGAAAGATTTCAGCAGTAGTTTTATGAGTGCTGCTGTATGAAGGCTTTAGCATCGCTTTTTAGCAAGTGTTAAAACCATTGTTAATGGGTAGAATAAATTAAAAAATATAAAATGCAAAAAAAA
>NW_021375469.1:0-262 GCF_001605985.2 Dendrobium catenatum
TACTCCCTGTCAAAACATGGAGAATGAAAAAGGGAAAGCACCCCAGGAAGATGAAGGTGGTTGGGAGACCTTTATCTCAAAGAAAACTAAACAGATGATGAATGTCCTGTTGGCCATTGAAGGCATTCGTCGTAAAAGTGCTTTAGAATTGGAAGTTGATCCAAAACTTCTTTCTTCGAAAAACCCAATGACAGGAGGGCCCAGTTCGAGTAAAAAGAAACCTTCAAAATATTTCAAAGACCAAAAGGATAAGCGTAAGCCT
>NW_021375470.1:0-314 GCF_001605985.2 Dendrobium catenatum
AACAAAAGAGCACCTCAAATAACTACTCTTCTACTCATACAAGTCAGATAATGCATTATAACTTTATAGGAAAGACTATTGCAAAAGATCTTAAACTTCCACCTAATCAACCCATAATTGATGCAGCATAGAAAAGATATATTTGGAACTTGTGAGTAAAGCTATTAATCATATGCCAAATCGACTTTCATATTTCCACCAAAACCATAACAATAGAACCATACCCATTTGGGGATAAAAGATACTATGCTTTCAAGCCAAGTTGCTCAATGTTGAGATTCGACAATACCACCAAGACACAAAACTATCGAATG
>NW_021375471.1:0-397 GCF_001605985.2 Dendrobium catenatum
ATTATGTGATTCAAAAACCATTTAGGACTACGTTAGAACTGGTCCACCCTGAACTGGTTCAGAGATATACCAAGTAGAGCAAGGGTTCCGCCTTGTAGGGGGCAGGAGGTTTTGGTAGGGCCCAACAATCAATTAGACATTAATTAAGATGGGTTTTGGAGGGAAAATTCAGAAGTACTGTTTAGGGTTAGATGCTTGTGCTTTACTTTAAGTAGATTTTTCTCTCCTTTGTTTAGGGTTAGATGCTTGTGCTTTACTTTAAGTAGATTTTTCTCTCCAAAGGTTAATGTTATGTTGATTTTTGTTAAAATTAGGAGTTCTCTAATTTTGCTTCAGCTCTAGCAGCCAGCTAAAGATTGAGAGAATAGAATCTTACTCTAAAATTGAAGAATCATTG
>NW_021375472.1:0-309 GCF_001605985.2 Dendrobium catenatum
AAGTTTGGGACTCACTTGGGTTCAAATCATTAAAAGGACCCTCAAAATCTGGTCATAGTCAAAAAGTCAACATTTTTTGTCAACCTTAGGTCAAAATGGGTCAAAACTTCTAAAAATCATAACTTTTTGTAGAAAACTCCAATTCGAGCCTACTACCTGTCTAACAACTCAAAATTAGGTCTAGTTTTTGTTAAAAATCTGAAATCCTTAAGATTAACCCTAATTTTAAAAGTCAAATTTTGACCCCTTAGTTAGCGTATCCGAATAACTTCAAAAATTCATTAACCCTTTCAAATTCCAGAATTTTTT
>NW_021375473.1:0-232 GCF_001605985.2 Dendrobium catenatum
CAAAGGGATATGATCTTCCCAGCTTCCGCCAAAGTCCTGAACACAAAGTCTCAACAGATCTTCCAGCACCTGAATGGTCCTCTCAGACTGTCCATCGATCTGAGGATGAAAGGCTATACTAAAATGCAGTTTCGTACCCAAGCCTTGCTGAATACCTTGCCAAAGTCTGGAAGTAAAATGTCCATCTCGATCTGACACAATCACTCGAGGCACACCATGCAATCTGACTATT
>NW_021375474.1:0-298 GCF_001605985.2 Dendrobium catenatum
ATATATAATTCATATCATTATATTTTCATATGCATATACATAATTATTTAATTTATATATAAATTTTATAACAAAATAGCTCATATTTCACTCCATAAATTAATGAGCTAAATAGAAAAAAAAAAAAAACTTATTTGCTTAATGAAAGTTGAACAGTACCAGAAATCACTCATACTCAACTCATTTGGACCCTAAAATAGAGTGCTGCAGATGAATGAAGAAAATTACTTTTATAAATAATTGATATTTTTTGTTGCGTCTAGGAATATTCGCGACGATAGAGAAAAATGAAGTTTAG
>NW_021375475.1:0-319 GCF_001605985.2 Dendrobium catenatum
CTGACTGTTCCCTAGAGTTTACTATTTTTGGTAACATTGTTATGGACGATTTTATATCATCCCGGACACTCTGTTCAAAAGAAGAAACCCTAATTAGGGCATCCTCTTTAAAGCAGCCGTCATTATGCAAAATACATCGTCTTAGATGATTTTGTGTCAGCCAGGACGATAGGCTCAAAACAAAAAGAAACTGCCGCCAGATCTATTGAGAAATAACATATTTTTGGACATCGTTAAGGTGGATCGTCCAGGACTATAAAATATCATCCAGGATGATCCAGTTCAATTTTTCCAAAATATTTTTGGAATTTAAGGAAAG
>NW_021375476.1:0-1013 GCF_001605985.2 Dendrobium catenatum
GTATAAATTATATCTAAACATCTAACATAAATTATTAATAATTTATATGTAGCTTTTGTTTTTGTTAAATTTGAATTAAATTTAAAATTGAATATGTTTTAATTTAAAATTACATAAGATATTATTAATGTGTGAATTCAATTTATTTTTAATCAAAAACTTATATTATTACATAATTATTTTGTCATTTAAAAATTATTTAAATAATTTTCATATTTTTTATGTCATCTGGTTCAACCCCGATCGAACCATTAAACAATAATCCTCTCCTTTTTCCAGTTCTATGAACAATTCGATTTTCACAACCTTGATCATATGTAACATAGATAATCATCTATACGTGACAATATTGATACATATCATTATATTAATTTTGTTAATCATGTCTTGAAGAATGTAGTGATTAATGTAAATATTTCACCGTTTGTATGAATTATATGATGTATATATACAAATCATCACATACATTTACAAAATCTTATGCATGATAGTATGGTTAACATTATGATCATATTTATAGAATAGTAGAAGTTTTAAAACTTGTGTCAACTAAGAAGTTCTATAACATTCATAAAATTTGCAAGTTCAGCTACTTGTGTCAGCTCCATAAATTAATAAATTGTTGACCTTCATCTTATGACCAAAAGAACAAAAAAAATCAAGATACCTATAAACTGTCGGATCCACGAGCTCCGCCGAGAATTTCCTGGAATCCCGCTGAAATTCGTACAGAGCGGCGCCGAACCATCCTCTCCCGAAATTCGGCAAGAAATCCTGCCGAGGCCCTCCGGAAATCCTGTGCATTCGACGCCGCTCGGTCACTTCTCCGCTATTCCCCCACTCGCCTCGACCACAGATGTCGTTAAATACCAAGCCAGCTGAAGCCTTTGGGACGGTTCTTCCATTCGAAAATCTATCTGCTCTGTCCGAGCTCCTCTCCCACTCCCCACGCCTTCTTCCCCCCATTCAACCGAAGCTCCCTTCCCCCTTGCCGAGTCCGTCCGACCTCCGAT
>NW_021375477.1:0-212 GCF_001605985.2 Dendrobium catenatum
AAGGCTTGATGTTGTTGTTGTTGTTGTTGTTGTATAATTTTTGAAGGAAAAGAATTAGTTTTTTGTAACGTTAAAAAAGATGCTTATAAATTTACCATTTGCACCTATGCTTTTTCTTGCAATCATAAGCACAGGGGCATATGCAATAGAGCAACTCTTCTATTTATTTATTTATTATTATTATTATTATTATTATTTTTTGGGACATTTAG
>NW_021375478.1:0-283 GCF_001605985.2 Dendrobium catenatum
TGGAGGCCGGGGCCGAATTTTCGGAGCCCACATCATGCAAGCAGTAACACCAAATAAATAATTATAATAAACAAACAAACAAACAACATGTATAGGATCTCATGCCATAGATCAAATTTTGGCTAGTAATCTCATGCCATGACTACTATAACATCTCTTGATTTTACAATACTACCTTACAGCTCATTGATATAACCTTACTAAACAAGGAGACAAAAAATGTAGATTTCTATGTTTTGAGTTATATTTTTTCTCAATAAATGATATTACTTCACTGACATAC
>NW_021375479.1:0-226 GCF_001605985.2 Dendrobium catenatum
AATTTCCTTGAATTTTTAGTTTCTTATTCCTAAAGAAAAACCCCTTTCCCTTATGCTGGAGCACTATTCCTCATTTTTTCTGCATTTCTCTTTCTTCCTTTCATATCTCTTGATGTGACTATTCTCTTAAAGTTATTAGCACTTTAGAATTATCACTAGACTTTATGGTCTATTGCATCAAGTCCAAAATTACATCATGTGAGTAGCCAATGAAGGAAGACGTCTA
>NW_021375480.1:0-1499 GCF_001605985.2 Dendrobium catenatum
AATAGGAAATACTTGATTTCAAGTGTTTCCTATCAAAAACCTTTCATATGAGTGGTCTCATATATTTTATGGAAATGAAGAGAAGCTTCTAGAACCAGGTTGCATCAAAATTCAGGTACATATGGGGCATAGGCTACAATTCAAAGAGGGGTTAGTTTCAATTATTTCTTTACATTATTTGAATATAAGTTGGAATATTAAGGATGGTTCAAAATTAAAGCAATTAGATTATAATTTCATTTGAACTTATTTAGATTTGAATTACCACATATACTCATATAAATATGATCGGTGACCTTTGGGATGTTAAATTTACATATGTTATCTTTTGTAGTCAAATTAGTATTTCTCCCTCATATCAATTTCAAAGGCTTGTTGTTGTTGTTGTATCAATTTCAAAGGCTACCAAACTAGTAAACTTTTCCCTCAGTTCAACATCTTATGCACATATCCCAAGGCAATAATTAACAACTCTCAATGTGGCACATATCCCTAGGCATGGGATTCCCTCTCCCCTCTCAATTTAGACTGATCTCTCACTCAATTCTCATATAGTTAACAATATAAGGGAAAGGAAACAAAGGATTTGCATCTAACTAGGGTTTGCAAAACTCATATAGCATGGCAACAATTGTCATCTTGATTTCTCATCTCTACACTATTTGATGCTTAATTATCACTCGTTTGCATGAATATATCCTAGTTTGAATTTCTTACATAAATCCCTAGTTGCATGCAAGAATGAAACTTAATAAACATGAAAAATCCCAAAAGCTAAATTATAAAACTCCTAATCTAAATATCATAATAGCATTATCCGACCTCCATATCCTCATTCCCACTTCAAGAGATATCAATATGCATCTGCATTGTGTTAATGCTTTCATCCCATATCACAGAAAGATCATTTTCCCATCCAATAAAGGAAACTACGTACAATATCCCCACAATAACAACCAAATTTTAGCATTTTATGAGTCCAAGTACCAATGGAATCAACTCATCGTAAACCCAACATAATTCAATTTAACTGCAAAAGTAATCCACCATTTACAATAATCGTCAACCCAATGCTTCCATATTATTTAATCAATTCTTTATAGATATATCTATGACATTTGTACTATAGACAAGCATTGTCAATGTTGCTCCCTTAGCTACACTTGACCGCAACCCATATTGAACTTCACCGTTGACGACTTCACCAGTTCTATTATGCTGATTATCAAAGCCATCATCTCAATGTGTACTACCTTTCAATTGGAGGCTTTACATATTTAGAAAGTTACTATAGTTTTCCTACTTTATGTTTTTCTTAAGAGATACCACATGAGGCATTCAAATAGTAACCTTCACTGACTTTACAATCAAACAATATAATCATCTTTTACGGTTTGAAAAATTGGAGGTTAATACCATTAAAGTGATCGATAAGAGGAGTCAACAATGGGATCCTCCAAGTTACAGTCAATACGCATTTATTTTGGTTTTAAGCGCAT
>NW_021375481.1:0-235 GCF_001605985.2 Dendrobium catenatum
GTTTTAATCATCTTAACCCAATGAAAATGACAGATGAGAAAAGATTCAAAAACTCAACGAAGAATTGGTTGACTCCTCCTAAATTAAATAGTTTAAATATGACCATAATGAGTTTAATCAAAATATTCAAAACTTAACAATTTTCTTTAAAGAAAAATGTAGTTTCAAAGATTTTGAATTTTAATGCTATAGAAAGATTCTTTAATGGGGATAGAGTTGTTTAGACTCTAACATC
>NW_021375482.1:0-312 GCF_001605985.2 Dendrobium catenatum
AGATTTATCGTATTGCTTTTTCGATTGATTTTATTGATTAGATACGAATGATTTGACTGATCGACGGATTCTTCTGAGTTTTTACGTACTGATTGATTGAGTTTGATTTATCGGTTCTTCTATTGCTGCATCGACTATTGATTTCATCGACTATTGATTTCCATACCGCATTGACTACTGATTTGATTTCTGCTGCATAGACTCATTGACCATTGACTGTTATGGATATTATTGATTGACATGCATATTGATAGCAGTACCGTGCTTTTATTTCATTTGTAGGCTTTGGTGACCTGCTGGGCTATTTAAGCT
>NW_021375483.1:0-908 GCF_001605985.2 Dendrobium catenatum
CCTTGATATCATTAAAAATTAACTTGTGTTGTTTTAGTTGTTTTGATCTCTTTCAGAAATGTTCGTTAGCCTATATGATTATCCTGACATAATTGCACATCTTAACAAGTAAAAGTAATAAAAATTTTAAATTCATTAGAAAAATCTAATTTTTAATAAAATTTAAGTTGGCTTATAACTCGATCAAGTTAAGTCTATCAATCTTATATTTCTTTTTAGACTAACATAATTTTAATATTATTATTACAATTTTGATATTTTATTATTTTTCATTTCTCATTTCAATATAAGTATCTTTGTACTTAGAGAAATTTGAGCTTTTAGATTATCGATTTAAGAAAGATCAATTAAAAACTTGAAAAATATACAAATATACAAAAATCAAAAGAATACACAATGGTTCACAAATTCAGAAAGAGGCACAAAATTAGCCCAATATAAAAAGATGCATAAAGTATGCCACAAATATTTAAAAGATGCACAAAGCACCACAAGTATATGATCTTTCCTCTATCTTTTAATCTTTAATTTCAAATGAATCTTTTGTTCAATTTTATTTTATATTGAAATTTGAAGAACATACATTTTCATTTCATCTACTTGGAATAATTTTCTTTATATGATTGTCTATACTGATTCATGACATTGATATTTTCTTTCTTGTCTATGTTATCAATACTTAAATCATATGAATCCTTCTTTTTCCCAAATGACATTTATCATTTTATTTTAAATATAACTCAATCTCTTTCAGGATCCATTATCAAAGGCATCTCATATGACTCCTTACATTTATGTAGTTTATTTCTTCTTCTCTTTTTGCTGTTGCCAAAAGGGGGAGAAATATTATTTGTCTTATTTTGTTCGTGTCTTCTTGTGTCTTAAGTTTTTTTTTTTTTTTTTTTTTT
>NW_021375484.1:0-236 GCF_001605985.2 Dendrobium catenatum
ATTTGTACTAAAAACTATTTTAAAAAGCTACGAAAAAAGTCACAAATAAAGCCTAAGTGTTTTGATATTTACTTCTCTAAATATTATTAACATTTTGATACAATGATAATTAGAGGTGTCAATTTCGAGTCACGGGTCGGGTTCGGGTCGATCCCGAAATTAACCCGAGTTCAAATGGGTCAGAAATTTGAACCCGGACCCGACCCGGCGGGTTGCGGGGTTGACCCGACCCTACC
>NW_021375485.1:0-265 GCF_001605985.2 Dendrobium catenatum
AATCCAAAATTAGGAAGTATCCAAAGTAGGCAATGGGAATGGGAGAGGGCTAGGCCGGCAGTTTGAATGGGGGCGGGTAAGGGACCGGCGGCAAGGTGGAGATGTAGGCGGTGTTTTGGTGGGTGGAAGGAAACGACGAAGGAGAAGTAAGATCGTGAAGAAGGGTGGGTGATAGGGTTAAGGGAAATCAAAGATAGGAAATCACGAACCCGACCGTCTCCAAGGTTGGTGGGTGATGCGCCAATATCCCTCTCTAAGGGATCTC
>NW_021375486.1:0-296 GCF_001605985.2 Dendrobium catenatum
GTGGTAGGAATATTAATCTGCTTTTGTAGCATTCTTTAAATATTCTTGGTATTGAACCTAGGTAGCCTCGTAGGAAATAATTCTTCAGAGTCTAGGAGCATGCAATCCCAGTCATGATTCTCCTCCTCATAAACTCCCGTGGAATATAACACATTCTTTGGCACAGTCCCATTTTTACGGGGAGGCAGATAGAGGGTGGCGAGTTCTTCAACTTTATGCACCTTGTGCGAAATGAGTTCTTTGAATTGTTGTAAAGGAGCACGCGTAACTACGAGTACACTATCTGAAATTGATAG
>NW_021375487.1:0-265 GCF_001605985.2 Dendrobium catenatum
GTTGTTGTTGTTGTTGTTATTATTATTATTATTATTTCATATTTCTATCATGAGGATCAACAGCTTGCATGACGATGATTCCATTTGCAAAATATCTCAAAAATATTGTCATACTGATAAATCATGTTACTACTAAAAAATATTAAGGTTAAGCTATGAAACATTAGATTTTTACCACATCCTTCTTATTATGCAAAAAATTCTCAAAGTATTTCCAAAGAATTATTAAATCAAACTTAAAGTTATATTATTTATGTCTCTCCAC
>NW_021375488.1:0-2720 GCF_001605985.2 Dendrobium catenatum
GAAATCCTATGAGTGTGAGTGTGTGACATCTACACTAGGCTACGAAAATCTATGTGCTAGAGTTCATTCCGGGGAAATTGACCTCGAATAATGAGGTTAACACACCAACTTCCAATTTTCTTATTGACAATGATCACTATGTTAGAGAACTAAGTCGTGGCTCTCACAAATTATTCGATTTTTAGACATTCTTCAAAAAATTTTCAATAGTATCCTTTTGAAAATTGAGATCTAAAGAAATGCAATGTCAATCCCGCTTAATGGATATAAGTGAGTTGGAGTATGCAAACCTAGATAATATGTTCGTGTATAATGAGCTGAAAGCCCTTCGCATAATTTCAATTAGGGCCAAGCAATCTTAAAATGATTTAGGATAATTAAACTTAATTGAGTCTAACTTATCTTGGATAAATATAAGTTAATGTGCATTATAATACTTTACAGAGGCCTTTCCTAGAAGTTGGACTTCTTTGAAGGGACTCATTATGAGTCAAACCTCCCAAGGATTAATTCAAAGAACCTTATTTTATAAATATTAGTTCCATATGCCAAAGACTTCTATGGAAGGAAAATTTTGAACAGAAATCTACTCGGATATATTTGATTTACACTTTTTTTTTTCTTTTTGGGATTTAATTATCATGATAAAGACTCTTTATAAATGATTTTTTTTTAAAAATTAGACTCATCATGATACATTCAATTCTTCCAATTTTAATTTATGTTCGTAAGGGGTACTTTTATAAAATAAATCTAATCCAATCGATTTCATTAATAATTAGGTGCTTGTGATTGTGATATGATTAGGTATTTCCGACCTAGACATATCAAAGATGGACTTTTATAACTCGAACATTCTCATATTGATTTAATTCACGCAACTTATTTATATGTGAATGGTAACAAAAATATATTAGTGAGGAATTCATAAACCAAACTTTATTGAGATGATTTCTACGTTGCTTTGTATGACAATTACTAAGACCGGATCTATACAACAAATGATTATCTAGAATAGATCTTTAGGGAATATTATCTCTCTGATTAAGTTGATATAAACAAAACAATAAAACAATGAACTATGACAACAACCTCTATCATAATATTCAGAGAGAATTTCATTTAAACTAAATGTTTTGGTTTTATCTATAAACCTTTTATTATTATAAAATAAAATATATCAAATTAATATACCTTAGTTGCATATCATTGTAAATTCAAATAATTCAAAAAATATATATTTAAAAACCTACACTTCTTAAGAAGTATATTTTTTTAATTATATTGAACAACCATTTAAAAAAGTTTTCTTTCATGTTTTTTTCCCTCTGCTGGGGTTTTCTCCTTTTTGAAGTCCTAGCCGCCACCGTTCGTCTTCGTCTCCGGCAGACTGCCCTATTTTTTCATAGCAAATAAACGGTTAGACCCTAGCTTTTTAGAGGGTAAGCATTCGAAATCCTTCAAAGATGTTTTATATGGTGTCCATGATTCGAAAAGTTTTCCTGATTTTCGGATTTCAGCGATTCGTGGGATGCCAGCTTTGTGGTTTTCGGAAAATGAGTTTTTGCATCTTGCTAAACCGTTTGAATTTGCTTTGGTAGGGAAATTTCCACTTAAGCGACCTGATTTAGATTCGATCTGCAAGTTTTTTTTTCAATCTTAAACTTTCCGGCGAGATCTCTGTCATTGTGTTGGATCAAGCCAATGTTCTGATTAAACTCTCGAATGATCTTGATTATGGGAGGATTTTCACGCATCGCTCTTACTTTGTATTTGGATGTTTTATGAAAGTTATTAAATGGTCGCCTCATCTTGATCTTTCGGAGGAATCGCCGGTTGTCCCTGTTTAAGTATCGTTTCTTGGTTTGCGTCCGCATCTCTTCTCACCCCGTATTCTTTTTGGTTTGGGATCAATCTTTGGTCGCCTGATTCAAACTGACAATGCTATGACTGTCGGGTCTCGTCCATCTGTAACACACATTCTTGTTGAACTCGATATTTCAAAATCTTACCCAAATTCCGTTTGGCTTGGCCCGGAGAGATTTGGTTACGTTCAAAAAGTGGTTTTTGAAGGTATGCCAAATTTTTGTCTGCACTGTAAGGCAGTGGGGCATAAAAAATCGGAATGTATCAAGCTTTTCCCTCATTTGCGTCCTGCTGTCATTGCGGCTCCCTCGCTAGCTGACCCTTTTCTAAACCTGTTGTGATCTCTGTTAACCCTATTGCTTCTTCTAGCATCCCCTCTATGAAAATGAGTTGGCTAATACTGAAGTCCCGTTGGTTCATGGGGGGCTGGATGGTGTTATTGATGCTAATATTGTGGTTGATGATACTATTATGTTTATGATGCGCCACCCTCTGTTCTTTCTGAACATGGTGTTGTTCTTGAGGGTGTAATTGAGGCTAGGGGTTTTAATGCGGCTGGTATTTCTTCGGGCACATTAACTGCTCCTGGTGTTAATACCGTGGTGGAGGAATGTCGTACTAACGTAGCTGGACTCGAGCAATTGAATGTTCCGTCGCCTGCTTTGGGTGAGGAGAATTTGCGTATGTGTTAATGAAGTCTCGGCTGGTTTGGGTGTTCAGGCGTCAGGCTCTCCTGCTGTTTATGTGAATTGTAATTCGGAATGCGTGCGGGTGGAGACTTTGAATGGTCTTTCGGTTGGTTCTAACAATCTTGTTCATGTTCCTGTTAACTTGGTTGATACGAACACTTTGGT
>NW_021375489.1:0-306 GCF_001605985.2 Dendrobium catenatum
ACAAAGAGAACACATAGTAGTAAATTTCATTTCATCCCCAAAACTAACTATTACATGAGAAGGACCACATAAATAGGCCTCACAATGTCAAAGAAAAACAAAAGACTAAAATGCCCATTGGGCTACAATAGCTATCAAATACCCATAAGGGCAAAAACGGAAAAACATAAAGTAAAAATAAACTACTACTTAAGATGATGAAAATACAACTCATGCTCGTGGCCGTCGATCTCCGGCGTCGAAAATGCTGACGATGTCCTCATCACCTCTGCCCACAAAGAGTAGGCCCGAAGAAAAGAAAGGGGA
>NW_021375490.1:0-277 GCF_001605985.2 Dendrobium catenatum
TAATATTTAATATTAAAATTATTTTAATTTATACATAATTCAAAATTAATAGATTACTCATAAATTATATTAAGAATTAAATAGTTATAAATATTGTGCAACTTGATTTTTAACTATAATATAATTTATTAATGTAGATATAGTTGATTAATAAATCTAAAATTATAGTTTCAAAAAATATAAATTTTACTGTAATGGGAAAGAGGTCAGAAATTAACGTATAAACTAAAGTGTAGAGAATTGTTGCGGGCTAGAAATTACGCGGCGATAGAGATTT
>NW_021375491.1:0-248 GCF_001605985.2 Dendrobium catenatum
AACCATTATTTGTAGGAAGAGCGTTATTTAGCAATCTCCACTAAAGTAAAAATTCTCTTGGGGATAACTTCAATATTCTAATCCATTTAAATTTTTTTCAAGGATTTTGTTGAACTTTGATTGAGCCTTAAAAGCCATTGCAGTAATAAACTTTCTAGAATTTGTAACAAGAAGTTCTGATTTTTCTTCATTTAAAACAAAGTATTATAGGAATACCATGTATTAATTGAATCATGTCATCAGAAAAA
>NW_021375492.1:0-278 GCF_001605985.2 Dendrobium catenatum
TAATGACTCGGGTACTCTTATTTTCAATTATTTATAGAAATAATAATATAAAAATTTCCATGAGCATTTTACACAAATGTGGATTTGATTGGTTGTTCTAACAACATTAAATGCCTCTCCTTATATATTATTGTAGAATATTCTATGTGAGTAGAAATCTCCTCATATTACTTTCTTTTACTCAAATACTATGAATTTTTTTTAAGTCCAATTTTAGTAGGAAGTTCGATACAAAACAAATCAACATCCTCTAGTCCATCTAATTTGAGCGACTTCAA
>NW_021375493.1:0-270 GCF_001605985.2 Dendrobium catenatum
CTCACGTGGATGAGTGATTGCGTGTGGGCCCCGCCGCCGCCGCAATCATTGCTTAATGATTGGCGGCGGCGCCAATCATTAGCCGCAGACCGCGCCAGCCAACCGGGATGCGCCACGTGTCGCCGCCTATTTGTTAATATTAAAAATTGATTTTAAAGCTATTTTTAACTTCCAAAATTCACAGAAAATTCATTTTTTGTCCGATTTTGACGTGCAATACATCGTTTTGTTCGTATTTTTATTCTCTACATTATAAAAATTTTTTTTATT
>NW_021375494.1:0-1177 GCF_001605985.2 Dendrobium catenatum
CATTTGTTGACTTAATGCAACAAATGTTTTTTTTTTTCTATGATTTTAAAGGGAAAACATTATAGATAAAATTATGAAAACAGAGGTAATTTTCAAAGGAGAAATAAAAAATCTATAATTTTCTTGATTCAATAAGCATGTAGATCACAAAATGCTTGATAACTCACACTCCCACATTAATATTTTATTGGCTTTCTATTTTGCAAACTTCGGCTTCATTTAGAGCATGTTTCTTATTATTTTTTAAAGTAATTTTTAGTATAAAAATTTTAATTTAAAATTTTTATTACTAAAAAATAGCTTTAAGAAGCAATAAGAAAGCATTCCCAAACGAAACCTTGATATCCAATATATCATTAATTTTTCTTACATAAATTGCAAGATGATTAAATAAAAGAGTCTAAAATAGGTCAGTCAGCTATTTGAGGTTAGCTTTCTCTGTTTCTTTATTATATGGAGAAGAGAATAAAAAAAGTGAGTGAGAATTAGCTTCTATAGATTTCTCTTGAATTGGATCCTCTGCTGACTATTCTCTGCAGTGCTTTCTTAGCATCCTCCAATGTCTGAACACCATTTTCCTCTTCAAATGATAACCTCTGTATGTTAAACTGCATTGGCAAACTTAGTTTAAATGCACATAATGAAGACAAATAGGGTGAAAACCGAAAAGAATCCCTCATTTATAACTATGAAATAAAATTAATCCCAATTTACTCCCTTAGCTATACAAAATTGATGCATAATGTTGACCATTAGAAAAGAAGAATAAAATTAAGTGTTGCAGAGATGCAGATGCTCAAATGGATGAGTGGCTTTACTCTTCCAGACAGAATGCAAAACAAGTATATACGTGATAAGGTTAGAGTAGCTCCAGTAGCAAATAAGATCAGAGAGTCATCTTAGATGGTTTGGTCGCATAAAACTGTAGTGTTCCGATGACCCGATTAGAAGATGCCTTAGATCTAGTCTATGCTAAAAAAGATAGAAATTGACCTAAAAAGACTTGATTAGAAAGCATTATAAATGACTTTTTTAATTAAATTTAAATGAGAATTTGATTCTTGATAGGATATAATGGAGAAAAAAAATTTATATAATCAACTCTAAATAGTGAGATAAAGACTTTGCGTTGTAGTTGTTGTCTCAAAGCAATCACTTTGAATCAATTTTGTATAGT
>NW_021375495.1:0-299 GCF_001605985.2 Dendrobium catenatum
TTGCGCTTTTCACATCCTCTTTTTGGCGACCAATCAAACTGCCAAAACTCTCATTTTTCCCACTTTTCAGTTCAAGGAGGCACTTTACTGCATCAATCTGATCCTTGTTGCCATCTGACTTTTGCTAACTATATTTTTTAACTATGTTCATAGAGAACAGCAACGACCCATCTGTTGTCATGATGGCTTCAAGCATATGTGCCCTGGTGTTTGATCTAATGTCAGAGAAGAATCTCTTAAATCATCCAGAATTTAACCATAGTACACTTGAAAGCATATCTCAGCTGATCATCAAAAGT
>NW_021375496.1:0-300 GCF_001605985.2 Dendrobium catenatum
AGCTATTTCTTGAAAAAGTGTCAAGCAGACACTTATATCTTCTTCAATAATGGAAGTAGAGTTTATAGCTTGTTATGAGGCTTCAAATCAAGGAATATGACTGCAAAATTTTATCACAGGGCTACATATTATTGATGGCATTGAGAGACCATTAATGATAAATTTTGATAATAAAGCAGCTGAGTTATATTCTAAGAACAACAGGAGTTTGTCAAAATCAAAACACATTGACATAAAGTTTCTTGTTATGAAAGAAAGGGTTTAGAGTTCTCAAATTTGTATTGAACATATTAGTACAAA
>NW_021375497.1:0-643 GCF_001605985.2 Dendrobium catenatum
TAAATACCCAAACTTCCAAAATTCATTATTAATTGTACAAAATCCCAAATAAATCAAACTCAGTGGCTAATGACTCTAATTAAAATCTAGCATTTTTTAAAAATTTCAAACCCCCAGAATCTAGTCGAAATCAAAAAGGCAACATTTTGGTCAACCCTGGGTCAAAATCGGGTCAAAAATTCTAAAAATCATAACTTCTCATAGAAAACTCCAAATTGGGTGTTCCACATGTCTAACAACTCATAATAAGGTCTAATATTTATTAAAAATTTGAAATTTTTAAGATTAACTCTAATTTTAAAAACCAAATTTTGACCCCTTAGTTAACATATCTAGTTGTTTTCCTAAAACCCAATAATTGTTTAAAAATTCAAAATCTTCTAACTTGATTAATAAAATTCTCAACCAACCCATTAAAATCAGTAACCAACTCCTTTTTATACTAATACATTCTTTTAATTCCAACCAATTTAAATTAACCTAATTAACCCCGATTACTACTAGGTAACCTAGGACAACGAGGCTATTAGCTTAGCCCCAAGGAATGTGAAATAAACTTCACGGACTCAGTGTGAAATAAAGGTAGTAATCAACTAACCCTTAAATTATATTTAATTAAGATTCTTAATCTATTAACACTTAA
>NW_021375498.1:0-524 GCF_001605985.2 Dendrobium catenatum
AGGAGGGTACGTGCTGGTCATGGTTGAAGCCAATACAGTCATCAATGAAGTGCATGAAGACGTCAGACCTCTTCTACAAGAATTTAAAAATGTGGCCGTTGAAGACATTCCTGCTGGTTTACCGCCTTTAAGGGAGATACAGCATGCTGTGGATTTAGTGCCTGGATCTACCATTCCCAACCGGCCTCCATACCGTCTGCGACCGGATGAACATGAGGAACTAAAGCGACAGATTGAAGCACTTCTGGACAAGGGATTCATACGACCCAGTGTTAGCCCAAGCGCAGTGCCAGCGCTACTAGTGCCAAAGAAAGATGGATCGTATCGAATGTGCATTGACAGTCGAGCTGTCAACAAAATTACAATCAAGTATCGGTTTCCAATCCCGCGCCTAGATGATATTTTTGATCATATTCATGGCGCCAAAGTCTTTTCAAAAATTGATTTAAGGAGTGGCTACCATCAAATTCGTATGCGTGAAGGTGATGAATGGAAGACTGCGTTCAAGACGCGCGATGGCCTAT
>NW_021375499.1:0-237 GCF_001605985.2 Dendrobium catenatum
TGATGGATTTGAAAGTCAAATTAGATTAATTTGAATTCAAAATCTTTCCAAATTAATGAAAACTTAAATAAGGAAAGAGGGGGTTTTTTTTTTTAGGGAAGTGGGGCTAGGGAAAGAGGTGGCCGGCGAGTGGGTGGAGTCATGAGGGAAGGGAGGAGATGGTGTAGGCTGATGTGTGAAGGTGATGGGGTGAGAGGATCGATGCCTTGGTGGAGGGCTTGAGGAGGTGGTGGTTTA
>NW_021375500.1:0-267 GCF_001605985.2 Dendrobium catenatum
CACAAAGAAACACAAAAATTAAACATTTCAAGCACGTTATAAAGCAGCGAGTTTAAGCAATTTTGAGCTGCAAGCCTTCTTATGTCCAGTTATCCTATTCTCCCATGAGGTCTTTGGTGAGAGCACACCTGCAAAACTCATCATCAGTCAGATTTAGGAACCCAAACAGATTTGGGATCCTTCTTAGGAAAAATAGAATACAATGCAGGTATGGTATGCTGTGAATCATACATCTTAGGTCTCCATACCCAATGTGTACTACGGTGA
>NW_021375501.1:0-211 GCF_001605985.2 Dendrobium catenatum
CCCGTTAGAAAATTAACGGGAAGCTCCTTTATACGACCTTTTTGTAAAGTAAATCTCCGTGCTAATTTGAATGTTGTAGTTACATTTTTTTTGTAGCTTGATGTTTGAGTTAGCACTGGGTCCAAAATCCCTTTGCCCAATCTTTAGTAATATGTATAGTTACTTTTTTTAGTAACTTAATGTATTATTTGGACTGGGTCTGAATAATAAT
>NW_021375502.1:0-216 GCF_001605985.2 Dendrobium catenatum
TCTCGAAGGGGTGTAGGGAATCGGGTTTTCCCTAGCTTGCTCTAATGTGTCGAACCTCTCAGTGGTGTTCCTACGAAGCTCCGCTAGGTCAGCTTGATTTTCCTTCAACTGCTGGCTCATGGTGTTCATCTGTCCTACCAAGAGGTCTAAAGTCCTCCCTATTTGTTCCAGGTCCATTACTACACACAATGGGAGACTTGGGAGGGGTTCTAGAAG
>NW_021375503.1:0-344 GCF_001605985.2 Dendrobium catenatum
ATAATATATCAAGGTAATTAGTCACAATCATGAAATTTGAAATCAAGCGTTTGAAAAATATCAAGTGACATATGAATTCTTCTAAGATTTAAAATTTTTTAAAGAGAAGAAATTTTCTTTTGGTGGGCTCATTTTATGCCTCTTTTGATTTTTGATACACTTTGTGTATATATTTTTTTCAATTTGGCATCATTGCGCATCTTTTGATTTTGACATCATTGGCCACTTTTTTTCTTTCTATTATTATTTTTTTTTTGCAAGCAAGATCCCTTTTTCAAAATTCTTAAAAATACTCAGTTGTGATCATATCCTTCATAGATTACAAAAGAAAAACTCACTCTCTA
>NW_021375504.1:0-313 GCF_001605985.2 Dendrobium catenatum
TAACTTCATTTATAAGAAATAAATAATAAAAGTAATTCTAAAATTATAAATATCATTATGTATATCTATATTCATTTAAAAAATAGAGCTATAAAAGTTAATCTTTAGGTCAAGTGTAAAGTTTTGGGTTTGTCTGGGAATTTATTTTATTTATTTTCATATGCATTTATGCTTAATAGCATATTTTGCATGATATGAATCCGCTGAGCCTATATATGACAGATGGGCAGAGTGTTCGTCAGGAAGTACATGTACATAGTAAAGCTCTAACCGTGCGTTTCAAGCAAACTAACATCATTTTTAGCCTTAATAA
>NW_021375505.1:0-564 GCF_001605985.2 Dendrobium catenatum
CTGGATGGTTAGGATCATTTCTAGGGTTAATTAGAAGGGAATCAAGCCTCCTTGGCTGTGGTTTGGGTCAAGGGGAGATTTGGAATGATTTAAATGCAAAGGGGGGATGAATTTAACCTAAATAGGTCAAATTTGACCAAATAAGGCTTGGGTTGACAAAGCCATATGTTGATCTAGTCAATATGGTCAATCAAGTCCAAGTGGGTGAGAGATTGAGCAAAGGAGGCTTTGGAATTGATTAAAACTCAAATAGAGGGAATTTTGGCTAGTTTGGTCAACTAGGTTGACCCAGGACCTAGGTTTGGGGTCAACAAACTTGGTTTGACCCACTGAAGCCAATGGAAGTTATCTTAGGGTCTGGCTTGGTTAATTTGACCAAGTCAACCCCCTTGACCCAAGTTTAGTGAAAATCAAGGTAAACATGTACTAACTTTTCAAGAGCACCATGCATCATCCAACAAAAATTTGTAGTACAAGATTTGGTAGAATAAGTTGTGTTGTAAAGATTTTTGTAATATTCACTGATATATTTTTGATTTATTGAGTCAAGTCCTATAAGGGTGT
>NW_021375506.1:0-271 GCF_001605985.2 Dendrobium catenatum
CTGATTAATAACAACAGACGAAGGAAAAAATGGCTCAACATTAGGAGACAAAGCCTCCACCGACACCTCCTTATCATCATCCTCTCTAATATTATCCAACATACCATCTACCTCACGAAAAGAATCCAACAACCTACCAGAATCAACAACCGGCTCTTCCGTCTCCCTCACATTCGACTCAATCAACACTTCAACATTAGGAAAAGTAACAGCTACCTGTTCCAGTCCCCCCGACAAATTGCAATGAGAATTTCCAGTTTTTGGAACAATC
>NW_021375507.1:0-237 GCF_001605985.2 Dendrobium catenatum
CTCTGGTGTACAGATAGAAATAAATATGCATGCTATGTAGTACAGAAAAGTAAGCAAACACACATAGGTGCCCTCAAGGTAAGACACCCACAAACAAATCACAACAAACCACCGGCCTAGCCTAGGCTAAAGTTGGTAGTCCTAGCAAGCATCTAAGTGTGTGAAAGAGGTCATGTGATTTGATTAGATCCTATAGGAAGTATTGTTTAAGTTGCGTGTATTATTAGGATTTATTTA
>NW_021375508.1:0-274 GCF_001605985.2 Dendrobium catenatum
TAATAGTGGTGTAGATATGTATTTGAAGTTTAATTATGTACGTCTATTGAAAAAAATTAAAAAAGAAAGTAGACGTGAATTTAGATTTTCTAGTTCAATATGTGTCGTTATTAATAGATCCTTTTGAGTGTTACAAGATTATTATAAGAACATTCTGGTGGGTTGTTATAGATCTAAAATGATCTAATTTAGATTTTGTTTGTGACAGTTTTTAATAATTTTTTAAAATAAATTTTTAGTACAAAAAATTATAATTAAATTTTTTTTTTGTATT
>NW_021375509.1:0-263 GCF_001605985.2 Dendrobium catenatum
AGTTTTAACCCGGTTTTGACCTAGAGTTGACCAAAAAGTTTACTTTTTGATTTTGATAGTTTTTCAGCACTTTAATATTTTAATAAATATTAGGTATTATAATGAGTTGAATGCAAGTGAGTTTGGTCCATTTGGATTTTTCTTGATTTAGTTATGAATTATTGAAGTTTTGTGCATTTTAATAAATTTTGGAAATTGCTTAATTAATGGCCCTTTTATGGTTTTGCTTCAAACAAGTTCCCAACCTCTTGAAAACACCTCCA
>NW_021375510.1:0-928 GCF_001605985.2 Dendrobium catenatum
CTGAAGATTGCTAGTCTTTTTTTTTTTACTTATGGACCTGGTCTTGAAAAGAGGCATGCTTTAAGTAATAACAAATTAAATTAATAGCATATTAATATATAATAAATGTGGTATATTTTTTAATATATTAAAATGTTATTAAATAATTAATTATTTACAATCCGGCTAATGAGTGAGCCTCGTCAAGCTCGTGGCTTGATAAGCTCGACCCACGAGCTTGTTAACGAGTCGAGTTTAAACCATCTCAAGCTCACTTACACCCCTAAGCCTAACTAGGCTGATGCACACCAAAAGAGAAAAAAATAAACTTAGCACCCATACGAAGAAAACCCCTAGACAAAACTCCCCCTTAAATAGCCATAACATACAATAAACTCAATTAAAACCTTACTAAACAGCTCCCTCTTGATTCCTTCTCCTTACATAATGAATAATAACTCTCATGGGACTCACAAGGGGGGTCCAAAATTCCCCCTCATGCTGCCCCTGATTTCGCCCAACCAAATGGCTGTTTTGGTTTAGGCTAGCCTGGCTAGGGGTGTAAACGAGTTTAGTCGAGCACGAGTCAGCAGCAAACTTGAGTTCGAATCATCTCTCAAAAGAGTAACTCAAACTCGTGCTTGAGCTCGTGTTGAGCCGAAAGAACCATTTTGAGCTCAACTCGTCCATTTTCTCTCAGGCTCGAGATGGAATCCAGGCTTAAGCTTTTTCGTTGTCTTCGCAAGGAAGCGCCGGCTATGGAAAAGGAAGATTGAAAGAGCTGTTTGTCTTTGTTGGAGAAGAAAGCTCGAAAAAATGAGGAAGAACGACAATGCGGAGTCTGCAGATTGCAAGTCTTTTTTTTGGGAAATTAACACGATCTCAAAAAGAAGCCTACTTTATGTAATAACTAATTAAAATAATAGCTATTTAAAATAAATTGTTGGGG
>NW_021375511.1:0-538 GCF_001605985.2 Dendrobium catenatum
TTAGGAGTAGAAGATTCATTCATTTTATTGGAAATTTTCTCTAACCATTTGGACCCTGTCGGAACAACATATGGGAACAAATTTAGAATTGCAATGAGAAGTAGTGTTGACTCCAACTAACCTTAAAAAGGTTTAAGGATTTAGGTTTTGTTGATCCAGACCAAGTTTCGTAGAAACTGAACTGGGGTCTCCCTTGTACGAATTTGAATTAAAATTGATTTCAAAGTGCTTAGGTTGAAGAGAGAAATTCAATCTCTTCAATTCTCTTGCATATGTTCTTCTATGTGATAGAAAATTCATGCATGTTAAAGAATATGAATTCAGGATTTTCAAAGTCAAGTATTTAAAGTTGATTGGGTATTTTGGGATTTAAGGATTTAAAGAAAGGAAGCCATCTTACTCTTCTTCTCTTTTTCTGGTGACGCATTTTGCGTATACTTTGACTTTTGGTACACTTCGTGCATTTCTTGATTTTTGGCGCATTCGTGCATCTTTTGATTTTTAGCGCATTCGTGCATTCGCGCATCTTTTGATTTCA
>NW_021375512.1:0-928 GCF_001605985.2 Dendrobium catenatum
ACAAACTCTACCGCCGCGTATTTTCTAACACGCAACAAAGTTAAATTTTGAAGTATTCAAAATTCACCTTCTAATTCAATTTTGGTGTATTTGAAGATCATTAGATTTGATCGATTTCTAAATACACTTTAAATTCTTTGTTATTGTCGTCGTTGCCAACTGCCCACCTCGGGCAGCTAGCGCTCATCAGGTGCTACTATACATCAACAATCATCATCATTGAGCTTTATACTACATTATTTTATTTAAAGTCAAGCAAAAAGGTAACTACCTATGTTTATTTTACACTTCATTCAAATAATTGAAAGTAATTCAAATTCTTTTTTTTTACCATCACTAATATTAAAATATACTTTCGCAGCACTTTTTTTATTCTATAGCAGCGGCAAAAATACCTACTATTTAATTTGCAACGGTTTTAAAAGTTAAAACCACTGCACATCTGCCATATTTGTTATCACGACAAATTGTTTCCGCAATGCTATTAAAACCACTGCCTTAGATGTAGTTTTAACAACGTTTATTTGGAAAGAAGAGGGGAATTAGGAATTCATCTAGCTTAAGAATCACGGGCAGGAGTGTAAATATCACCGATTAAAACTGGTGCAAAGAAGGGTTTTCACAGCGGTTTCAAAACCGTTGCAAAAAACTGATGCGAAAAATGCTATTTTTTGGTAGTGCCTACACTCATTTTGCTCTGTATTCTTTTTTTCAATGAACTAAACATCATTTAAAAGTAAATAAAAAAAATATTTAAATTTATCATACCTAAATTTAGATGATGATAAAATTATTTTCTTATTAAAAATACAAATATTTAAAACTTCAATACAAAGAAATACATTAATTTTGTTAATTGAATCCAACTCCTAAAACATCTACAAATTTTTTAATTGTAAAGCATTTCAATGCTTAATAGTAGGCGTTA
>NW_021375513.1:0-288 GCF_001605985.2 Dendrobium catenatum
TCTATTAATAAGTAAACTCTAATTGCATATGAAAGGCTATATTAATTTCTTATCATATTATTTTATTTTAAAACAAAATCTATAATAATTACATTTTTTTAATAAGAGCGGTGATATAACATAAAAATTTAATCGTGATCGGGCAAGAATCTTGAAGCAAAAGTGAGTTGAAAGCTTCCGAAATTAAGTCTGGGACTATCCAAGCTCTGATTTAAGTAAACTTATAGTCAAATTGAACGTATTGAAAACAAAAACCCAACAACACCAAATTCGACCCTATCCGAGCCC
>NW_021375514.1:0-304 GCF_001605985.2 Dendrobium catenatum
CATTAGAAGTAGATCATAGTGAGCACTTGCTATTAATAAAAGTTGATGGATTGACAGCTCAAAAAAAAATTTTTAGTGAGAGAATAAAAGAACTAGAAAATAAAATTGCTTCACTCACATTAGGCCATCCTCGCAAACCCCCAACACAGCATGCATCACAAAATTTTAGGAAGAGGCACCACCACCCAGATAGATTAGTAAACCCATTTCCTAGTGTTAGGTGTTTCTCTTGTGGCATGCTAGGTCACATAGCCCGCACATGAACAATTCACCGTAGGACACACTTAGTATGGAGATCTAAACT
>NW_021375515.1:0-524 GCF_001605985.2 Dendrobium catenatum
ATTAGTTAGGTTCGGGTCACTATTTTATAGTACCCAATTTAGATTTAGGTTCTGAGGCATATTCTTTTTAGATTTTAAGTCCTCACCCTCTGGGAATACAATCCCAAATTTCTAATAAAATGTCAACTTGAACATAAAAAATTTTCTCTTAAAATGTAAAGCCCAACATATGGTAGGCTGAGGTCGTCTGTGAGCTTCTCAGAATCCGACGCCTCCTACTTTTCCTCCTTTGACTCGCTAATAAATGTTCAACATTGAGCTTTCTCCTTGAAAAATTCCTGCTTCTATTTCCTTGTCCTCTACTTTGTACTCAAAAGGGTATGAAATCACTGTTTTAATCGAGAGTTTTCTTAGGAGTATCCCTCCTAGGATGTAATTAACTATAGGAGCTTGCTCCTATAGGGATTTGAGAACCCCAGACTAAAATAAACCTTGTTTATTTATATGAAACAAGGGAAGAATCTTTGAGAACGTAGATATTTTTAAAACCTCATTTCTAATTTTGAATAGACTTGTAAAAATGA
>NW_021375516.1:0-7693 GCF_001605985.2 Dendrobium catenatum
AACCGGCAACTTCCGAGCTATATCGGGAAAACGATAAATATTCTAAATCAAAATTAAAAAAAAACACCATATATTGATGATAACTGCAGCAAGAATATCTGCAAGTCTTCATCTGCGTTTGGGACTAATTATATATACACATGCTAGGCAAAACAGTTAATAAACAACTTCCACTTAGGTTTCAGTTAATTTAAATAAAAACATTTTATGCCCATACACAACCAAAAAGACCCCATTTGATGAATTACCATGATTATCAATGCGACCAAAAAGGCATTGAAGGGATGGGGAGATGTACTTTCTGATGTGCTATCAGAGATCATGTTCCAATAAACTCTCTGCCTTCTTCAACTCCAAAATCTTGCCTGAGTCAACTGACAGGATTTGCAATTAGTATCATTGAAGGCTTCATGCCCCCTCTCCTTGAATTAATCTGCAAAAACCAGACCAAACATTTACCACATGATAAAAGACTATGATAAAATAGTCTAGAGGTCTCTGTTCAAGTTTCCAGAAGGGGGAAAAAAAGGGGAGAAAAGGAAAAACCAATACCAAAATGATTTCCTCATTTTGTCATCTTAATGTTCACTTTCTCTAAACAGAATAATTGAAGGTTAAGTAAAAAGAGAAAATACCACCAAGCCATAAGCTAGCGCTCTTCCCTGAGTGGCCAGCCTTATAGGCCATCATATGATGAGCGATGGTTTTCTACTCAACGTGCTTGCATCTAGAAAACCATTGAAATAATTTAAAATATTAGTTTGATTAAAAATAAATATTGATTTTTTCAATAAACAAGCCTTGATATTGTAATTGTCCAACTTAGGGTAGCCCCTTCTCAAAGCAGTCAAGACAAAAACATAATAGACCAACAGGGGGCAAGAAAAAAGTGATGTTAGCTAAAGACCAACAAGAAAGAAAAAGAAGCCCAATAATTAACAAGTAGATACAGAAAAGGAGCTCATTAGTAGGAAAAGAAATTAAATTGTGAAAGGCGGGAGCATGCACTCACAAAAACTATGGGGGGATTTCACACAACAAATTCTGGGGAAAATTTGTTTAAAGCCAAATGGAGATCAACCAAATAAGAAGAATTGCTCACTCCCACGTTCCTTACAATACTCTTCTGAAACCCTTCCATGTATGAATTCCTTTCATAGATTCAAAATATAAACTTGTGTGGCCAATTAAATGAGAGGATGTTGATGGTGTTATTATGTGATTGGAGAGCTCACTTAAATGAGTCGGTGGTGTCGTGAGTTCAGTGTTTTAACTTGGTGCGCGAGGAAGCAATGAAAAATAGTTCAATGAATGCTCTCGCCATTATTCTGCTTCATGAATTTAAACTTGGACTTTAGGTTGATATCTAGTAAGCATCCGTCCAGGCATCATGGTCAATTTTCAAAAAAAAAGCCAATGGCATATGGAAAAACTTACCTCTCACACTATAATTTTGATGTAGTCCCTTAATTGCAAATAGATAGGAAATTAGGATTTCATACTATGAAAGAAAAATGACCCAACATTACTAAGTGTGGGGATTGCCATAACTTAGGGGAATTTACTCATTTATTATATTAGTAATCACCTCACCATATATAATAAGGAAATCTCTCACTCTCTAATTCCTTAAACCTCTCTCCTCCAAAACCTTCCAACAATCTAATCCTCATAACATCATATATGAACCTTCTTTAGCCAATTAACATTGAGCAAGTTTTCAGAAGGAAATGCTTAACAAAAAGTAACTTCAACCTCTTTTAGACGTAGAAACCAAAAGAATTTAGTCGAAGAACACATAAATAAAGAAAACAGAGAAAACCAGAATTTGGGGGGGGCAAAAGGGGGAATTTTCCATGCAAAATTCTGCCCATGATTATTTAAATCATTTCTACAATCAGCTGAACTTCCTTAGAAAAATTTTTTATCTTTTATCATAGCTATTTTAGATAATCACTATGAATTTACAGTTATGTGGCTGTTTGAGAATTCTATTGAAACAAAATTCTAAAATTATTATGCCATGTAAGTACGCTTAATGAATATCTTAAAATATTACCTTGGATGTCGAAAAAGGACCATGAATTTTTTCAATGCCGTTTGGGTTAAAGAATATAACCAATCTGGAAAAATGTTTGACCCTCATAGATACATTAATTTTGTTTTCATTTATCTGAATTCATTTCTTCTATCTATTCTTATTTAGCATGTTAATCGTCTTTTTTTATTTTATATTCTTAAAAACAAGCATCTTGGACAACATAAGGCCTTCCACCAAACATCGTTGCTCATATTTATATTCGTTGTTGAAAGAGTTCCCTCTCCATATATTTGCTTCAATCATGGGCATTTAGGATCAACAAACAAAAAGGAATACAACACAACAACCCATTCAAACCTTTATCTCCCACTACGTGGGCGTCGGCTACCGATGCGGATCCATCTTTTTTTCTCCATTGTGTTCATTATAAAAGTCAATTCCTCATTAAAATCCTAATAAAGATATCCAAGGTAATTTCCTAATATTTTTTAACCAAGCTTTTTAGGTCTTACCCCCTACCTTTTCCTAAACATAAGTCAATCTTAATACACCTCCACTCTTCCTAAACCGGGGTCACTCGGGAAGAGGCCGCCGTTTTATGTGACGCAACACCATCTAAGGACGGACCTCGTTCTCTATTTCTTATCTTCTACGTGCGCTACTCCAACCTTTTCATCGTATTATGCTCATTCGTATCTTATCTCTAAGGGTTTTTTTTTTTTTTTAAAGCACTTCATCCACCTGAAGCATCCTCATCTCTGCCACACTTAACTTAGTATTATGCTTTCTCTTTTAATGTGCCAAATACATTCTCGGCACCATAAAGCATTTGTAGCCTCACTACCATCTTAAAGAATTTTCCCTTAAGTTTGACGGGTACCATTATCTATCACATAACAAAGCCCGACTGCATCCACTCCACTTCAACCATCACAACTTGAATCTGCTAATAATATCCCCATCTATTCACCATTCATCAATACTGAAACAATAGATTCCAAAGGATATCTAAAACGTTGTACTCTTTATTAATGACTTGTCGCCCAAAGTCACTCAATCCCCTCACTTAGGTCTAATTACTACTAATTACATTCCATATACTTCCGTTTTAGGAGTTCTACTTAAGAGAAAACCTTAGACTCTTAAGGTGACCTCCATAATTCAAGTTTACCTTCAACTTTCCCTCTCTAGTTTAATCAACAAGCAAGGAAATATCATCAGCAAAAAGCATACACCAAGATACATCCCTCTTGCAAAAGTTCTAGGTGAGAAAACAATCCATGACTAAAGCAAAAGAAGATATGGGCACTAAGGCTGATCCTTAGTGAACCCAACCGAATAGGGAAATACTTGGTCAATCTAGGAAATAACTTGCGTCATACTGCACCTTGTGTTTGAACCACAAGTAATAGCTCGCATGCCATATCTTTATGATTTGAAATAAGTTTATTGACTCATTTCTTTTCAAGAAACTCCTCCATAACACTTCTCTTTGAACTTAATCATATGCTTTTCTAAATCGAATTAAATATCATATTAAGTAGGATCCTCCTTATTTTCTCTATATTTCTCCATCAATCTCTTAACTATGCTATGGCTTCCATTAGCGTCGACCCCCTAATATACCGGCATAGAATCCTCAAATAAAACCAACTTCGAATATTTCTCGAACGATCCTCACGAGTGATCTCGAATATCAAATTGATTTTTGAGGAACATTAGTATCACGCCCACAACCTATGCCTCCATAACTCGCTCCCATAGTTTTAAAGTATGACACAATTTAACTAATACCATCTATAATTCCAGCACAACTTGAAGCAATCACCTTATATTCTTAAAAATAGGGAATTAACACACCTCATTCACCACTTATCTGGCCGCATCTTTAAGTCTTTCAAAAATAGTATTAAAAAGGTTTAGTAAGAAAGCCATGAAATTCCTTCAACTCCTTAAGCAATTTCCACACCTCTATTGAATATCATCAGGGTCCACAGCCTTTTTCACCCTTCTTTCTATTTTTAAAGTCTCATCTAACTTCCGTATTATTACTAATACGCTGATAAAAAAACAGAAATCTTATTATTTTCATTATTAGTAGGTGCTCAAGGAGCGATAGTTCAATCTTATTTTCACATCTGTCATTCACGGTTTAGCACAATAGTCTTCAAAATCACACCTCTGTCTGATATCTCCGAGTCTCTAGAGAAAATATTGTTTTTGATCGTCATCACCTATACACTTCACTTGAGACTTTAAATCCTTACTACTTCCTCACTCTCTTTGTTTGGCTCACATCTCATACTACATACTATCTTTCTCCTCTCTATATCTAATCTATTCATATAAACAATAAATAGCTAACGTCCTAGCATCATCGCATATTGCTTTCTAGCATCCTTACGACCACTTTACTTTTGTCCAAATTATCAGAATTAATTACACCATTTCATTGTATTAACCCAAAGATCTTACTTTTAAACTTTCTTTGACACAGATTTGTGATGTGATCGAGTAGACCAGTAGACCACAACTATTACTATTAGGAGGTTTTTACCTTTGAGTAAAGCATCGAACCAAAGGACATTCGTTCTGCCAAATAATTCTTTAATATCACATAGACTCACTTATTCCCACGATAACATCAGCATCCTCAACGCACAGATTTAAAATTTTAAGATCCTAAATCTTTTCCCAAAAATATTTTGATTTAATATTCTTTTAAATGCCCCCACCATAATCCTAGAAAATCGTTAAATATTTAGTGTGTGTTCTATTATGCCCTCTTTATCTAAAGTCCTCCAAACTAAGATCGATGTTGATGGTAACCGTACTAAATATTCACTACGGAATAACTTTACAATCTTTGCCAATCTAACAGACTTTAATTTTTCTTAAAATACAAGTAGTCAAATCTGGTTGTAGTGTCTCACTTGTATAGTTGTCCATTTTTATTAATGTACTGCCAGATGTTCATTCTTTTTTCTTAAATAATGATATTAGCAAATTGAAAATCATTTAGTCTAAACCAAAACAACCAATATGTCTTGCGACCTTCATTCGTAGTTCCAAAATCCCATGCCGCCATCGAGATGAAGTTGCGTTTTAGAAAATCATTCCTCCAACAAAGGTATCTCTAATGCACAACAGTCCATTTTAATATCTCCTGCCAATAAAAAAATTACAATTTTCTTTTTTTCAGAATAGAAATTCTTATCTGATATTAAATTCTTCTAAGTCATTTTCCAAATTTTATTTAGAACTAATCACAACCTACATGAGGAGACTAAAGCACGCTATAATATTAAACAATCTTTAAACCTATATTCATCTCTTATCCATATATAATTTATATAACATTATCCTAAAACTCTTATCCTTATTACATAACACCTAACACACATTCTAGTAGCGAAACTCCTACCCGGAATACCAAAGTTAAATTCCTCGGATAACTATCAAATTTTCTTAGCCTTCTCTACCAATTCCCATTAGTTTCCTGATATGCGCACAAAATATTTAACTTTCCTATATAAATCATATATATATATATTCCATTAAACTTTTCCTTGTTAAGAGAAAAGAAACTATATTCCAAGTTCCTATTCTTAATTTTTAGTTTTATGGACTAGCTCTTTTGCCCACATCCGTCCTTGACTGTAGGAACCCTTGCCTAATTCAACACTACACCAGGGCGCCGGGTATTTTTATATTGCAGCGGCCCTGCACACTTGTCACTGTATTTAGGCCATACAAGCGCGTCGCTTCCAGGGGACGCCCTAGCATTAACACAATTTCTTAAAGAATTCATGTCATTATAAAACTGTCGTTGCCAGGTTATAATGCAAATTCCAATAAAACTAAAGATTCTCCCCTTTCTTCTTTAAATAGTCAACTCCCCATAAATTCACTCAAAAACAAACTTTTGGCCCTTTTTAAATTAAAAACCTTAATAAAATTTTCTAAAAAAAAAAACTCCACTCAAATGGAAACTTCACTCATCTTCATACAAATTTAAAAATAGCCCTCTATTATTCTATTTTGAAGACTAAAAAAGATGTAAGATGAGTGGAGAAAGAGTGTGTTAGTTCCTATATTTAAAAAATAAAGACAATGCACAAAAATGTGTGAATTATAGAGGAACTAAGTTAATGTGTCATACATTAAAACTATTATGACGTGATATTAATATTTCTCAAAATTAGTTTGGACTCATACCAAGTAGGTCTATTATGGATGCTATATATTTATTGAAAGGTTTGATGGAGAAGTATATAGAGACTTAGTAGGATTTACAATTTGTATTTATTGATTTAGAGAAAGCATATTATAAAGTTTCAAGATGAATGCTTTGGAGAGTTCTAGAAAAGAAGGGAGTTAACAATGCTTATATTCAAGTCATTAAGGACATCTATACAAAAATTGTTACTAGTGTTCAAACACAACTTGATTTGACCAAGTATTTTCCTATTTTAGCTGGATTACATCAAGTAATAGCTTTAAGCCCATATCTTTTTTCTTTAGTTGGATTAGCATTAAGCACATATCTTTTTTTTTAGTCATGAATGTTCTTAAAAGACATTAGCAAGACCATGTACGTGTATGCTTTTTGTTGATGATATTCTTCTTGTTGATAAGATTAGAGAGTGAGTTGAAGGAAAACTCAAATTATGGAGGTCAATCTTTGTTGACCAATGTATAATACCCAAAGGAAAAGAAAATGAAATCATACCTCTGCTCTATTAAATCCCGCAAATACCGCAAGAAATCCCGCACCTCGGACTGTCGAACCCGCAAAATTCGCAAGAAATCCCGCCGAGGCACTGTAGATTCGGCGCTCCCGGGAATTGCTTGCTTCGATCGCCTCCCATTTGCGTCTATAAGAGGAAGACGATCTCTTCTCCTTTCACGGACACCTCCCGACCTCTTCTCCCTTCTTCTTCCCAATCTCTCTACATCCCCCTCTGCTAATTCCTTCAGCCGAATCCACAAGAACAAAGCACCGATCCCGTCAACATCCACGATCGCTGCCTCCACTCCCTCTGCCGAACTCCAAAGCCAGCCAAACTCCACAAGCTCCGACGCCTCAGCCTCCTCCGATCCAGAGAGAGAGAGAGAGAGAGAGAGAGAGAGAGAGAGAGAGAGAGAGAGAAGGGAGGAAGAAACCAACCTCCTCAAGCCCGATCTCTCTAGAGTCGACGCCTCCGCCATCTCCATCCCGTCCGAAACCAAGCCCGACCGATCTCCTCATCCCGTCCAGAGAGCCGACCGATCTCCTCTTGCCTCCTCCACCGACGTCCCCTTTGCTGTCGGACTGGAAGTTGCGGCATCTTGATCGAAGCAACTCGGGAGCCCGCTTGCGGAGGAAGGTAACCTTCTCCCTTTCGCGTTCTTCTTCAGCCAATTCCGGAAATCAGCCGAACCAAGGGATTTGGTAAATTCGGGATTTAAGCCGTAAATCCTTAAATCCGGAGTCTACCCACCGCCAAGATTTAACGCGTGCACTGAAACCATTTGGTCGGATTTAGCCTAAGTCCGGCCAAAATAATAAAATTTTTTATACTAATTAATAAAAATTAATTTTAATTAATTAAGTTAATTATAACTTAATTATTTTTTTAATTATAATTAATTTAAAAATAATTTTTAATT
>NW_021375517.1:0-279 GCF_001605985.2 Dendrobium catenatum
TCCCTTTTATCAAATAATACAAATTATCTACTGTTTCATGATTTTGTGTGGAGAGTTCTCGCTGTTTCCTATCAATGACCTTATTGACAATGACGAGCTTTAATGTTGTTGGCAACGTCGGGTGATGACCTTTTTGGCGAAGAAGTCTCATCCACTTCGACATTTTCACTTCTTGATAGGCAAACTTGCAACGGTTCTTGCCGCAACCGCATGAGTTTGTGTGGGGTGATAAAGATATTTGAATTATTCATTAATTTATAAATATTAGAACTTGTTTGG
>NW_021375518.1:0-217 GCF_001605985.2 Dendrobium catenatum
TATGCTGAGAAGAAGTTTTTTAAAACTAAATTTGACAGATACCCGTCGATAACACTAAATTATAGGCCAACTTTTTTTTTGAAAGTGAAAATTTTAGAATGTTTAGAACAACATTCGAAGACTATTTTTAACCACAATAATTTCAGTATTATGTTTACATATAATTATAGATGTCCCTTTCATACCCTAAGTGCTCGTTGGGGCTGTTTGATAAGAA
>NW_021375519.1:0-379 GCF_001605985.2 Dendrobium catenatum
ATTCGACATGATCGTTTTTTTCAAGGTTTTCTAAAACACTATTTTTGAAAAACAGGCTCTGATACCAATTAAAATTACTAAACGTCAAGAGGGGGGGGTGAATTGTAAAAGTCTTTTTCTTAATAAAATTAACCCTAAACAAGAGTTCTAATTTTTTTTGTTGTTTTTGAAATTTTAAAAAAAGATTTATGCAATTTTACTTTCACAAAATTTCACATGCAATAGATATGACAAATTTAAAATGCAAGCAAAAAGTAAACAACGATAAGGAAAGAACACACCAATAATTTTATAGTGGTTCAGTCAAAATATGACCTACGTCCACTCCCCAGAGTCCTCCAATCCGGGATTTTCACTATCAAAATAGTTCTCCTTTTTC
>NW_021375520.1:0-214 GCF_001605985.2 Dendrobium catenatum
AAAAATTTGGCCTAGAAACTAGTCAAGACAAATTTGTGCATTATGCGCTTGCCTTACGCCTTAACCTAAGAGTGACACTACCCCTATGCCAGTTACCGTGCCTACAGTAGTGTTGAGCATGAGCGCGATAGTGCCAAGCAAGAGTGCGACAGCACCGGGCAGCGACGCCTGTCAGCATTTTATTCCATTTCCCCTCACCATCCAGAAGAAATTA
>NW_021375521.1:0-211 GCF_001605985.2 Dendrobium catenatum
TAAAAAAATGTCAAAATATGCATACATATTTCACCTAACTACTTCATAAGAAAAATTATTTACCGAGCTAAGTGCTACATAAAGCTCATCTGTGTCATCCATATTCTCAAACTCAGATAGGATTGCCAAATTCGAAGCATTGCTTCCCCAATGATCTTCCAAACTATAACTTGTAACATCAACTGAATCTGTGTTGATTTGTGCACTTGAG
>NW_021375522.1:0-459 GCF_001605985.2 Dendrobium catenatum
AAGAAAGAAAGCATTTTAGAGTGAAGCTCATATAAATAAAAACCAATCTCTAAAGTTTATTGATCATTTATTTAATTAAACTCATGCAACAAATCATTCATTTAAGACTAATGTCCATATGATAACAATCATAACATACAAACTTTTGTATGCCATTATGTCATTAATGCTTTTGAACACAATTAGTCAATAAATGATTATTTTGCAAAAATAAAAAATTTGATTCAATGTATTTGAAAATGAATATTAATATTAAACTCTATAAATATATTCAAAAACTTTCAAAGATAATAATAATTTTATTTTCACAAACAAAATAAATTAATGAAAAATAAATTTCTTCTCTATAACATAATTTCTATTTACAATCAACCAAATGAGCTATAATTAATCAAATAAACCATCAAAGAAAGCTATGGTCTACTATTATCTAATTGTGAAAAATATGAGAAATAATTG
>NW_021375523.1:0-211 GCF_001605985.2 Dendrobium catenatum
GGTTAAAAGATCACCGGAAAAAAGACCCGCTAAACCAAATTTTGAACTTTCTCTCTCTAGTTCTTGCAGCTTCTCTCTCTACCCGCTTTCATTCATTCGAGAGGGTAATAGATTATGGGAGTTTTGAGTGGTATTGAGGTTGGAAGGATTTAATCCTTCCTTTGTCTCTTCACTCTTGTTTAAGTGATTGGTGATGCATATGCTCTAAATA
>NW_021375524.1:0-229 GCF_001605985.2 Dendrobium catenatum
TAGTATCTAATATATTATGTAAATCATTAAAAACTAAATTCTTTGCATCACATATTACTTTCTTTGATTCTTTATGCCTTTCTAAATTTTCTAAGTTTTTATAACAAAAATATTTATTTTTTATCTTTTTTTTTGTACATTTTGATTTCATCTCCAACTATTTTTACTATTAGGAGTTTTTTCTTTTGATCTCTAAGCACTTCATTTGTAACAATTTTAATATCATTAA
>NW_021375525.1:0-250 GCF_001605985.2 Dendrobium catenatum
TCTTCTGTGAGCTGAAGTAATATTTCATATTTGTCCGCCTCGACAAACTTTTGCGGAGGGCGGATGATTTTTGCTTTAAGCGTTGAGATGGATAGTTTCATTTTTTAAATATTTTGGGTTTTTGGAATTTTGTGGAGTTATGGGTATTTGGGTGGAATTTGAAAGTGTTTGGAATGGACTTTGGATATTTTGGAGATATTTTGAAAATATTTGGGGAACCCCTCCGGTTGAGATCTGAATTCAACACGGC
>NW_021375526.1:0-3006 GCF_001605985.2 Dendrobium catenatum
TCTAGGTAGATCCTAAAGTCTAAGCTTTAGAAGAATCTTAGGGTAGATCCTAAGGTCTAGATTCTAAGAGGATCCTAGGATTCGAATTAATTAAATCGATCTAAGGTCAAGAGTAGTCCAAATGACCTCATACAAAAATGAGGTCAACAGGGCCTAATTTTTTTTTTTTTTAATTTTCCTCAACTTTTTTGATCTGGGCTTGAGACCAGTATTGATAGTTTTAAAAATTTATTAAAAAGATTAACTACTATATATAAGATGAAAACACTTATATTTTAAAAGTGTATTCTCTTCATATTAAAAAGAAAATAAATAATAGCATCATTATCAATACAATTCAATATTTCTTTCTCAATTTAAGTGGATAAAGTATCATTCATCCACTAATCTTAAATCATATTTCGTAGCCGAGTATTTATGATATTCATTGCAAAAATGCTCTTTCAACTACTTTTGTTACAATAGGTAAGACTAAAGCCAATTTTAATAGCTTAAAAATAAGAGGATATAACATATCCTTCTTATTTTGTATCTTTGTCTCAGCAAGACATCAAATATCTTTTAACAATAAAAATTATGGATCATATTACATATTCATGATATAAGTTTCAAACTGATTGTTAAGATGTGTCATTTGAATTAATCTATTTTACTAAATGCATAAAAAGAATTTTTGGATTCAAACAAATAATAGATAGAAGTGACTCAATATTTATCTCTGTGAAATAATTATTTAATACTTGAAGTTGCATATCAATAATTATATACAATATTTCAACTAAAAAATGATATAAATCTATCATATCTTAAGCTCTAGGATAAGGCCGTCCACGAGCAACCCATCTATCATTTATATGGGGAACATCTTTTTTTTTTTTGTCACAAAAAGAAGGTACTTTGGCGTTGAAGTTTTCTCATTTATTATCTCTCATATCTTATAGTTTTATTTTACATATTCGAATAAAAATATAACATTTACAATGTCTTGCTCTTTTCTATGTAAAGCTTATGACAATTTAATAGTTATACTATATCTTTCATCAAAGTACGCAAAATGAAAATTCGAAAGCATGTATTGATTCTAATAATGCAAATGTCTCATCTTTTTGTTCATAACTTATACCATCTTTTAAAACAATTTTAAGAATATAACTTATTGAGGAAAACATAATAATCAGTGTAACAATTGATTAATAGTATCGTGTATCGCCTAATCGTCTTAGAGTTATTTCCTGATTTAATCTTTATCTTGATATAAGTTCTCCATTTTATAATTCTATTAAAGTCTTCTCCCGTTGTTTATCTCGAAGCTGGTTAGATGTTTGCGTGAAACACCAACGAATTCATTACATTCAAAATTATTATGAATAAGAAAACAATTTGAACATGATTTTTGCAAAAGATATTAAGGCTAATTGGAATAACATCTTTAACCCATTAAACTCCCTTGTCATATTACTTGCTCCATCATAACATTGACCATGCATTCTTAATATACTTAAGCCATAAGTTGAAAGTAATTCTTCAATAGATTTTTTGAAACATTTTTACATTTTATCTGGAACATGAACAATACCAAAAAATATTCAATTATTTGACCTTTTCAATTAACAAATCACAACACAATAGTCATTTACTCTTTAGAAGATATGTCACGTGATTAATTAACCAAAATAGAGAAGTAGTTATTTATATTTTTTTTTTCTTTCTTATGAAATCTATGATGAAAATTGACATAGCTTTGTGATATTCTTTGGAATATCTAGTGTAGTTAATTTTAATTTTTTGGAGTATTTTTAAGCACCACATTATTTGTGATTCCTCAAAATTTAATTTGGAAGAATTATTCATTTATCCAAACAGCAGTAAAGACTGCCTAAATCATGTCAATATAGTAAAATCATATAAAAATATACACATGATGTCCATGCTTTCTATATCACGTGCTCAGTATATCACATGCTTAATATAGATGTGTATATTGATGTTAAAAATTATAAAACTTGTTGTATTGTTTATTACTGATATATGATATTAGATAGCTCTAGTTGTTGATTATTTAAAGATAAAAAATAATAGCTCTTCCAATTTAGATTATGGGACATCACAATATTAATGTCATCATTATGTTCAGCTATAAATTGTAGCAATCGAAGAACATTTTCTTAATTTTTGGATGTCTCACACTCATCATGTCCTCTGAAATCCATATCTTAACAGTAAACACACACAATCCATAGACGCATTTAAACAAATACGATACACAAATATAGCTTGATTATATTACTTCTAAAATACAAAATCAATATGTTGACTCTGTTTCATTAAATCTTTGCAGTTTTGTTGTGCATTATTCATTCAAATTTAATTATGGGACATTATAGTCTTAATGAGTCAATTAAATCCTTTAGATCCTTAGGTCAAGCTGAATTTTAGTTTTGGTGGGTTAGATTGGGCTTGGTTGGGTCCTAAAGTTGAATCCTTTAAGACAAGGAACTTACTGCTCAATTATAATTTGGTTAAAGAGATCAATTGCACATCATGGGTCTACAAGGCTCAAAATTAGGTTAAATTATTTATAACCACATAGGCTTGGTTAAAAGGGCTTTCTACATTAGTTCATTCTATGATCAAATGAATTAATTCTAGTCTAAACTAACCTAAGGGATGATCTAGGGTCTAATAAATGAGTCCAAGGGCCAATTGAATCTAATTTATAAAATCTTAAAGGGGTTCAAATAGGTTATTAATGGGTCAATTGAGCTAGGTACCTAATATAGAGTGTAGTGTGTCCCATATATCCTAATGAGTGTCTTAATGAATATGATGAGGTCGTATTGAGTTTAAATTAATCTTATTCTAGGTTGTGTCTAACTTAGGTCTATTAAGTTTTAGTATCTGATTTTAGTTCAGCTAGAATAATTAGCTATGATTGAGATTTGAGTGGTTATAATCCTATGTTTAGGCTAATTGGATTATTCTAGGGTTTAACTTCACTTATGGGGA
>NW_021375527.1:0-552 GCF_001605985.2 Dendrobium catenatum
CACGATGGTCCGGGACGACGGAATCATAGGATCTTGATCGGGTCTATCATCCATTCCCCCACCATCCACTTTAAGTGTAAGATGGTAAATGTCTATTTTAAATGTCAAATCTTTCAACCCTTCAAACTTCCAATTTTCAAGCCCTCTGTTAGCTAATGTGGATTAAAATTTGTAAGATCACATGTATACACTTTGAAAAGAATTTATTGTATTCTGTAACATACGAAAATATTTGTGTTGATAATTTTAAATATTTATTCTGGGATATCGGCATGCAGCTCAATGTCGACCCAAATAAATATGTAAATTGCTCGTGTCTCATAGAGACATTCTCGAACAAAATAAAATTGGAATTTTTGGATTTTTAATATTTATTTGGGTATCTCGGCACGCAATGTGAAGTCGACCTGAATAAATATTTAAAATTCCCCCAATCAAATGGGGGATTTTGAAATGCATACTTGCTACACAAGAGAATTTTAAAAAACAAATATATATATTTGTAAATATGTATGAAATACATAACACATTAAACATAGCATTTTTCTTGGC
>NW_021375528.1:0-228 GCF_001605985.2 Dendrobium catenatum
GAGAAAGAATAATGAGAATAAAAGAGAGGCCTTGAGGGAAGGAGAATGAAAGAGAGATAAAGAGATGTTAGTAAGAACCGAGGGAGTATAGAAAAATTTGATGAAAGATAATGATAAAATTAATAAGTGAGGAATAGGTAGAGAGAAAGTGAGAGTGATGGATACTAAGATGAGAGAGACAGGGTAAGAGAGATAAAGTGTGTGTAAATAAAGGGAGGGTGGGAGAGT
>NW_021375529.1:0-253 GCF_001605985.2 Dendrobium catenatum
TGTCCAACTATGAGAGAGATGGTCCTTAACAGGGAAGAACAAGACTATGGAGGATTTAACGGAGGAAGCATGAACATGATCAGAAGATGGATCCTGACTCACAACAATAATGGGATAGCCCAAGAAGTCACCAGCAGGTATGAGACTCAAAAGATGGAGTAGAGTGTCTAGAACATAAGTGGGCATAGCAGATAGAGAGGTGACATGAAAGTGAAAGCTAATATTCTCTCTAACATTAAAGTTGGTACGAGGA
>NW_021375530.1:0-298 GCF_001605985.2 Dendrobium catenatum
TTAGTTGATGGCCGGGCAGAAGTCCGGTGTCAGTTGGTGGATGGACGGAAGTCCGACATCAGTCAGTGAACAGGAAGAAGTTCGACATCAGTTGGTGGCCGGACAGAAGTCCGACGTTAGTTGGTTGCTGGGCGGAAGTCCAGCGGTGGTCGAGGAGTCTAATAGCAAGAGAACTCTAGTATCTCTTCTTCCTTTTCTTTCTTGCTAAGGTCCCCCATTTTCATGAGAAATGAGTTATCTATTTATAATTTTTTGTGAGGGACATGACCATCAAATATGAAGGAGATCAAGAGTAAGT
>NW_021375531.1:0-822 GCF_001605985.2 Dendrobium catenatum
CCTTGAAGTGAATCTCGCTTTGAATCAGAATGCGAGATGGAGTTATTTTGGCAGAGGCAAAACGAGGAAAGTATTTCTCATTTGCTTTTGACAGGAAGTTTTCAGAGGCATTCCTATGGGGTTTCTTCGCCAACATATTTTGTCTCTTGCTTGAGGAGGCCATTGTTGATTTGAAGTCGAAAGGGATTGAAAGTGAAGTTTGGAGATGTGATTTTTGAGTTAGAAAGCTTTCATATTTAAAGAAAATGATACGTTCATCCTGGATGAAAACAATTCATCCTGGACAAAAATTATCGTTCGTCTGGACGAAAAAATTTTGTATAGACGATTAGATTCATCCAAAATGTAACGGCTTTTCATAATCAACACAATTTACGATGCAACCTTTTGTACAGGCTTTTTGACTTGACTGATCATACAGACGAAAAAATTTCGTACAGATGATCAAAAGTTA
Source organism: Dendrobium catenatum (assembly GCF_001605985.2). Lineage (NCBI taxonomy): Eukaryota > Viridiplantae > Streptophyta > Magnoliopsida > Asparagales > Orchidaceae > Dendrobium > Dendrobium catenatum. Next base: position 455 of record NW_021375531.1, read on the forward strand.
ATTCATTTTAATGTCAGTTGAAAACCGTCCTCTACTATGAAACGATGTCTGTTTGTCTGGACGAACAAAAAGTTCATATGGATGAACTTCACAATTAAAACTGTCTTATCTACTCAACCGCAGCATTCAATCGTCCCGACGTTTGAGAGAAAAAATTTCATCCTGGACGATTATCATATCGTACAGACAAACTAACTAAAAACTATTCTCAAGACGTTCCATATCACGCAAACTTAATTTTACACACATCTTCCAGTACGAAAAATTTCGTTCCGGACGATTTCCACATTTTTGAATTTTTTGAATTTTTATCAAACAAGAACAAACTAAAATACAAATCACAGAAAACAATGACAAATCCACAGACT
>NW_021375532.1:0-237 GCF_001605985.2 Dendrobium catenatum
CCGGCTCGCGAGCCTTGGCAGTCCGGACAACCTTCGAGCGAGTCATCTTCCTCGTCTGCGTCATCCACGACCACGTCAAACTTGCCATTGGAGAAGAAGATTTAGGCGTTGAGCATTAAAAATAAAATATATATTTTTTTCTTATGGGGATAAGAGATGAGCTGAGATAATTAATGAGTTTTGAAAAAAAGCAAAGAAGGAGCAGCTTTTCACCTTCCCAAAAAAATAAGAGCAGCT
>NW_021375533.1:0-272 GCF_001605985.2 Dendrobium catenatum
TATTCATGAGTAATATTATATTTTCTAAATTTATATTTTTATTGAACATTTTAAGAAAAAATGAATAATAAATATTTCTTTTTTTCTCTCTCATTTATTAATTTTTATTGAGTAGCATACTTTAATGACTATTTCTCCCATTCTCCCCTCACTTGAAAATAAAAATAAAAATTAAATCAAATTGATATAATTTAATCTATTAATTTAAATTTGAAAAAAAAAACTATATACAAATCCTCTTCACTTTTTCATAACAAAAAAAAAAAAAAAAA
>NW_021375534.1:0-241 GCF_001605985.2 Dendrobium catenatum
TTTTTTTTTTAAATACCAATTCACCTCCCCCCCCCTCACCTCTTGGTTAGCTTGGGCTAGTTCATAAGGGCTTAACATCCCTAACAAACTTTCAGTAAAGTCTAAATTAGAATATCATATAATATAAAAGAAAGAACTATGTCTAGGATACTAGATTCCTAGGTTTTGGATTCCTATAAGATATCTAAAAAATGTTTTAATAACACTCATATGGAATTCCTTGGGATCAGTCTTAAATGTA
>NW_021375535.1:0-336 GCF_001605985.2 Dendrobium catenatum
CATGCTCACGGGGCGTGAAGGAGAGGTACAAAATCATTTAGGTAACCAATTGATTTTTTCATAGCAAACTTGGTGGTAATTTTATTAAATTCATTGACCAAAAATTCTCCGTTACTCCTAGCCCAATTAATATATGAGAACTCAACTACATTACTTGCTATAAACAGGAGCCTTCTTGGGGTTTTTATGTTATTGAGTGAAAAAAATAAATTAGAAAAAAAAAATTATAAAAGTCTTTAACATAGTTGCTGGATCAATTGAATTATTTATTTCAATCACTTCACTTTTAATTTTAGTTCATAAGACTTCTGTAAGTGGCTCATTGTGTCATATGAT
>NW_021375536.1:0-215 GCF_001605985.2 Dendrobium catenatum
TTATTAATTCTAAGTTAATTATTATTAATTATAATTAGTTATACTAATTATTACTATTAATTAAAAATATAAAAATACCCTCTTTCTCCCTCGATCCTCGAGCCAACGCCGACGACCGCCAAAGGTATAATTTTTGGAACTTAGTCTCTCTCTTTTACCTCGTTATTCGTGATGAGTTGGTGGTCTGCCCATGCACGCTTTTTTCTAGCGTGGTG
>NW_021375537.1:0-241 GCF_001605985.2 Dendrobium catenatum
ATTGTAGGACTAAACCCAAGGCTTTTATGTTTCTTAAATAAAATCTCCCTCTCATTTAAGATTTCTTCATATGGACCATCACACTTGTCTCAAAAGAAAGGGTTTTAATATCATCGAGAATTATTTCCAAGAGCCCTTTCAAGAACAAGGATCCATAAGCAGAATCACTTATTTAAACTTTCTATCAACAAGGGCTGGCAATGACCCATCAGGTCTAAAAATCCATGAACCATTTAATTCC
>NW_021375538.1:0-276 GCF_001605985.2 Dendrobium catenatum
AGCGCTTTAACAAAATAATGTCGGTTTATAATAAGCCGTCAAATTAAGATCAAATGATCCCGATTAAAAGGCTAAAAATTGCAGGATCAAAGTACATTGGGGAATACAATGCAATCAGGACAATCATTTAAAATCAACAATAATGATATCTTATTCTTCAATCCACTTACATTTCTGACTGTAAGCGTATTCTAGCAAGTTCTCAAAGATCAGTTAGAGGGAATTTATTTAAACTTTACACAGAGCATCAATAGAGCATAAATATTAAATCCAATA
>NW_021375539.1:0-384 GCF_001605985.2 Dendrobium catenatum
TACATTAATAGTTATGCATATATATAATCATGTGTTAGTATTTAGACATTGTCACCTTATCCTCAAATAAGAACATACAAATCATATAAAAATACACATGGTGTCATACAAATCAACCGAAATTAGACTCATCACTTAACTTAGAAATGCTATGTTTCCTAGGCTCTGTAATAATTCTATCACATCTAATTTTATCCTCTTAAATAATTAACTTTCTTATGCTTCCTTACTTGAATCCTCAGAATCTTAGAACATTGCTCTGATACCACTTTTGTAACACCCCACAATACTCCTTAACAATACTGTAGAGTGTAACAATAATCATTATAACATTTTCATCATTTACTTCTCATTTCTGTTGAGTTCATTTCATATCTAAATAAA
>NW_021375540.1:0-881 GCF_001605985.2 Dendrobium catenatum
ATAAATATATCTTTCATTCCACCGGCAAGACAGCAAGCTAGCCTTATGATTAAAAAATCTCCAAATGAGCGCACAATTTAACATAACTAATTGGCACAAACACCAACACAATCATCATCAAAATGAGGTAAGTGATCAAATCACAGATCCAAAATTTATACAAAGCTTAAACTCGCATTCAAATTTTCTCACCATAAATTATCTATAAACTAATCAATTACTTTGAAAAAATACATGCTTCCAATAATTACATGGGTTTTCCTGCAGCCATGTCAAGAAGCCACCTGATTAAGGCTTCATTTAGGACAGCTTTCTTTCTGCTTCTTAAAGTAGCTTCTTAGTATAAAAACTAAAATTTTTGTACTATAAAACTGCTTTAAGAAGCAATAAGAAGCATCAGTAGGCATCTGCGGACTTTACAAACTAACAAAAATAATAATCATCATCAAATAAACTAAACGAGCAAATTCAGGAAACAAAAATTGTGCAAGCTTAAACTTGCATTTTAATTATCTATTCTCAACATAATCAAACAAATTGCAGCAAATATCTATACTAATCACTAGCCGAAAATATGCTAAGGGATTGGCAGAATACATAGACCTGACTCTGAATTAGTCCCGGCGTCGGAAAAAGATCACACTGAGATGAAGTTGACTTATAATATCTTCCATTTCTGCTCCAGCGCATTGCATATCCGGCTTATGCAGCAAGCTGCGCTGAGTGGGTAATTTGAAACTGTAGGAAGCACAGTGAAAACATAAGTGTTTAAATTATATCGCAGAGCACAGCCCGATGGACAAAGGAAAACAGAAAGTTGTTTGAGCATAAATCAAGTTCTATAACTATTTAGCAAACATAACAAGCATTTAAAAAAGATA
>NW_021375541.1:0-240 GCF_001605985.2 Dendrobium catenatum
TATGCTTAGGGCATCTCCAACCGAAAATCCCATTTTTTACTCCAAAATACAGTGAAGTTAAAAAATGTCTTAATTCATCTCCAATCGAACTCCATTTTGCGCCCTTAACCGTTTTTCTCCTCTTTCGCGTGTTTCTTCAGCAAATCCGGTAGAGATAGAAAAATAGCGTGGGTGAATAGTCTGTTCACCCGCAACCAAATAGCGAAAGTTTTACCGTTCGGCTGAAGCTCGCCAGCGACG
>NW_021375542.1:0-341 GCF_001605985.2 Dendrobium catenatum
CACAGTTTTCTCAATCTTCTTCTCACTTGCATCAAGTTGTCTTTGGTTCACCCCTTGCTCATAAGTAATGAGTGACCCAAGTAAGTTATCAATAAAATAAGTATTCAAATCCGTAGATACAATAATAGCAGTAATCTTTGCATCAAAAGAAGGAGGCAAGCATCTAAAAATCTTATTAACTCTTTCATAATTTGTTAGCTCTCTTCCTAAGGCATGCAATGAAGTGACAATTTGAGTAATACATGTCAAAAATAGATTCAGTAGGTTTCATACGAAAATGTTCATAATCATGTAATAAAATATTCAACATAGATTGCTTAACTTAATTTGTTCCTTCAAAA
>NW_021375543.1:0-2139 GCF_001605985.2 Dendrobium catenatum
GAACGGTGAAGATTGAACGAGTTTTCTGTCCGGATTTCATTTTCGTTAACGAATTTTGTCCGTATTTTCTGACTGGTTCAGTTTTTACCGCATAACTTTTGGTATGTTATTGAAGTGCCGAGTGTGCACGTTTTGATTATTTTCTGGAGAATTTTGACCGGGTAGTTTTGATTCGGCAGTGTTTTCTTTCGACTGTAATTTCTGATGATTTCTGAATTTGTCTGGGCAGTAGAATAAAAGTCTTATAATGTTGTTGTGAATGTTTTGTGGTAATTTGGTGAAATTTTGATTTGGTGTATTTTTCTGTAAATTCCGTATACTGCCGTTATGACGCCGGATTTTCGTACAATTTCTGAATTAGTCCGGATTTGTTCTTAATTGAATTAATTATTCGTATGCTATTGGGAGCCATAAGGGGAAGGTGCTGTAAGAACAAGGGAGCTATAAGGGGAAGTTCTGAGAAATTCTGTTAAGTTCTGAAATTCTGTATATCTGTTCTGTTCTGGTGCTATGAGCACAATTGGGAGCTATAAGGGGAAGTTCTGGTGTTGTATGCACAAGGGAGCTATAAGGGGAAGTTCTGGTGTTGTATGCACAAGGGAGATATAAGGGGAAGTTCTGAAATCTGGAAGGAAGATCTGTTCTGAAATATTTGACTAATTTTATTTGATTCTGATACGATTCTGACATGATTCTATTCTGTTCTGATATGATTTGATTCTGATTTCCGTACGATTCTATCTGTTCTGATTTGATATATGATTCAGTTCTGATTTGAGATTTAATCTGCTCTGTTCTCTCTGTTCTGTTCTGATTTGATTCATTTTGTTCTGCTCTATCAGTTCCGTATTCTGATTTTTGTACGAATTTCTGTCTGTTGTGGTTAATGTAGACTCTAAGGATTTTGATTGGAGGTTTGTTGTCTTGCTGAGTTAGTGTAGCTCATCCTTGTTTTCTGTGTGGTTTTCAGGTTCTGGGAAAGGGAAGGAAGTCTTGGAGTAGAAGTTCAGAGTCTAATCCGTTATAGGTAATTTTGTACTTTTGATTTTTATACAGTCATGGCTTTTCTGTTCTGCTTTTCTTTCTATCTGAAAGCCATGAGCTGTATTTGTATATGATTCTTTTGAGGAAGAAAAAGATAGATGATCTGTTCCGCTGCATTTGATGTTTATAGTAGCTCTGTGTGCGTCTGTTTTTGTCTGTATGTTTGGAAGAAAGTTCTGAAAAAAATTTCAAAACCAGATCCTGGAATCAGTAAAGTCAGTTTTGAGCAGCAGATCACGACCCGATGCGAGCGGGAACCGTCCCGATCGGGTTGGGTTGTGACAAGCCTTTTTAGTGGTATCAGAGCAAAGGTTTTGGAATTTGGAATTTGGATTGTAAGACAGAGCTATAGGAAGTGATCTGAGTCTGTCTGGGGTAGTTTTGTTTTGTCTGGATTTTTATTGTGTTGTTTTTGTTATTAGTTTTCTGGATTTTCTGTATGCATCTACCAGACCCCGACATGAGAGACGGTCAGAGTGCCAGTCAGGCAGCACCAGTGGGTAGTATAACCCCAGTGGTTGATGCAGATACACTTTCCCAGTTTGCTACATTGGTTGCCCAGATGATGAGCGAGACACACAGTAGAGCCTCTACTGTTCGATCTGAGGATATTGATAGACATCTTCAGATATTTTTGAGATTGAAACCTCCGAAGTTTGAGGGCACTTTTGAGCTTAGAGCAGCTGAGGAGTGGCTGAGGAGGTTAGAGAAGACTTTTGACGGCATGCAGTGTCCGTCGGACAGGAAGGTACCTTTGGCAGTATTTCTGTTAGATGTGGAAGCAGAGCACTTGTGGGTAGGCCAGCAGGAGGCCATGTTTCAGAGCAGATTGAATTCTTTGATTTCTTGGGAAGCATTTTTTGAGGTATTTCGAGCTTGGTTTGTTCCCCAATCTGCCGTGCATCAGTTGCAGGAGAGTTTTCTAAGGCTGGTTCAGGGGAGCAAGACAGTGATGCAGTATGAGGCAGAGTTTACGGCCTTTGCCCGATATGCTCCACAGCTGATGAGTACTTCTGCTGAGAAGTGCTACCAATTTCTAAGGGGACTACAAGAAAGTCTGAGGCAGCCCCTGGCACCCTTTCACATTTTTGATTT
>NW_021375544.1:0-257 GCF_001605985.2 Dendrobium catenatum
TTTTAGGGTTTTTTGAATCCCTCTTTTTAAGCGCATCATACAGGACGATCCTGCGATAGTCCTGGATGATATTTAGCACTAAAATTGAGTTTTTAGGGCTTTTAGAAGCCCTCTTTTTAAGCATATCGTATGGGCCGATTCAGCTATCGTCTTAGATGACAATGTCGGTTTTGCAAATCTAATTAAAGACCTCTTACTTTCTCAAGAAGAGTATCTTTGGCAGCCATTGAAGTTTCATTCTTCTAGAGGAAACTTGA
>NW_021375545.1:0-1215 GCF_001605985.2 Dendrobium catenatum
GTTTATTTTGCAGACAACCAAACAATCTCAACGTATTTGGAATACAATACATTTACTTTACACTGCATTTACTTTACACTGCATTTCCTTTTCAGTCAACCAAACAGCCCCTAAGTTTTTCTCACTCATGTTGCATAGTATTTGTTGACATAAATTTGAATCTATCTTTAAGCTGGTGGCAACTCTCATTTACTTGTGCTTGTCATGATGGAGGAAGCATCTATCTTGTTTCCACTCACCAAGGCTCTTTATTTCACTTTTTAAATATCAACATTGAAAATGACATGACTTCCTTTTGCAACTAGTTGTTCAATTCATATTAAGTTTTTCCTTGAGCTATGAATAGCTCAAACAACAATTACCTTATGTTGTCTTTATTTTTATATCTCTATATCAATAATATTCAAATTCCAACAATGGCTATCTTGTTTTGATTTGTTCTCTGGATTGGCATCCCCTCTCCTCTTTTTCTCCCTTCTCTCTATATACTTGTGGCTATGGGATGACGAACCCCTCCTTCCTAAGCTCTATTTATAATAAAGACATGAGTTTGGAGATATATAATTTAATTACAAGATTTTACAAAATCTTTTAATGTTTACAAAAGATTTCATAGACACAAAAATTTTAATCATATCTTTGAAATTCTTAATCCAATATTTACAATAAATAGGAGGTTTTCTCAATAATGTTTTGTAAAGATTTATTGGGTGATTATTTTGACTACATAATTTTAATACTAATCATGATTCAGAAGCAATGTCTATTGAAGTCTTGAGATGAGATTTTGAGATCCAAAGTCCTTGTGAAAAATCTGAATTGTCAAGGAACCTAAAGTTCAATCATATGCAAGCCTTTCATCAACTTTATTTTTTTTTTCTTCTTGTTTTCCTTATTTCTTTTCTTCAGGTTTACGATGTGACCCCATTTATGGATGAACACCCTGGTGGTGATGAAGTGTTGTTAGCAGCAACTGGTGAGAGCTCTGTTAAAGTTTCTTGTTTCATAAGCATTTAAGCAGTAGGCTGAAACTTTCCTTTACCTGAAAGATGAAATTGAAAATGTTCAAATTTAATTTGTACCTTTTTTTTTTAAATTTAAAACACTACTCTTCATTGCCAAGTAATAGAGGATTGGCCTGTAACCATATTGGCTTTGAAAGAATTGCCACTTAAAGGATTCCAAGAAGAATACCATATTTGGTTCTCCATATAA
>NW_021375546.1:0-364 GCF_001605985.2 Dendrobium catenatum
TTGAATCCCATGAAGACAATCTTTTTTGGACTACAAAAATTAAATCATAGAAAAGAAAGGACTTCTTTCGACCCTTAAAGAGAGAAATACCCAAATATTTTAAAGGCAAAGCACCTTGAGTAAAACTAGTAAGGTTCTTAATATCCATAACCCTAGCAGAAGAAACATTTTTAGCTATAATAAAATAGTATTTATGCTTATTAAAAGCTAAACCACTAACAGAATCAAACTAATAAAAAACCTTAAAATTTTATCGATCCTATTCTTCGAAGCATTTGAAAAAATAATAAAATCATCAGCAAAGTATAAATGAGAAATTTTAATGCCACCTAAAGTTCTAAAATAAAGATTAGGACATTTGTGA
>NW_021375547.1:0-220 GCF_001605985.2 Dendrobium catenatum
TCGGCTAGGACGATGGCCTGAACGATCTACATCGGACAGCTTATATTCAGGGCGATGATCAGGACGATTGAAATTGGTTTTAAACTAATAGGCCTGGATGATCGTGATATCGACCAGGACGATGTAATCAATTTTCTTCTGATCGTCCCAAATCGTCCCAGGCTGATGAGCTGAATTTGTACTGATCAGCCAGGACAATATATATATATATATATATATA
>NW_021375548.1:0-317 GCF_001605985.2 Dendrobium catenatum
TATCAAGCATGCATTTCTCTAAGGAATCATACAAGTGATTAGTTTAAGAATTATTTACATAAAGCATCTCTTATAGTTATCTAAGTAATAAATGTATGTGCATATCGACGCAGGAGTATCACATGGAAAAGGAGGCTCTTATGAGCCATGGAAAAGAAGGCTCTTATAAGCTATGGAAAAGGATGGTTCCTATGAACCAATGGAAAAGGAAATGGCCAAATTATATGTACCTGATCAGTACAAGTGATACTCCTGAGACGGGTGTTATAGTTATATATTAAATTGTTATGAACATTTCATATTCATGTTAAATGCAT
>NW_021375549.1:0-509 GCF_001605985.2 Dendrobium catenatum
CGCCGCGCCGTGCGCTATGCGCCATGTCTCCAAATGGACCTTTGCGCCATGGTGCGCCATTCGCCGTTAACAGGTATGCTCGTGACTTTGGAGAGGCAATGAAACTAACTCAGTTAGTAGAGGATCAGAGGCACTTGGAGAAAGGGATGGAAATCATCAACTTAGGAGCCACACATAGGATAACCACCATCTTTTTGGCATCCAAGGATCTGACACTAGGCACTCGTCGGGAGACCTCGAAGGAGAAGACTGTTAGTGGAAAACCTGGGGACAACTTCAAGAAGATCACAAAAACAGAATTACAAGAGAAAAGGACGAAGGAGATCTATTTCAGATGCGATGAGAAAAAAAATATGCCAGGGCACATGTATAAGGACCGAACTCTACAGGTTCTTACCGTTTATGATGAAGAGGGAATATAGGAGGGTATCATCTTTCCACCTTGCGGACAAGGTGGGTCTTTGGGAGGGGGGTATTGTTTGACCAGTCCATTGGACCGGTCCAGCCAG
>NW_021375550.1:0-312 GCF_001605985.2 Dendrobium catenatum
TTCACAAGCAAGGATCAATCTTCCGATCTCTTTCTCTGGATCGCACGAAGCCCCCTCTATCGCCTCCCTGTGCAGCAAGAAATCAAGGACCGAACACCATACCTCGTCGCCAGCCTTAACCGATCGAACCCCTAACCGAGATCGCCTGGATCACACCTTTCTCTCACCGATCTCCGACGCCGTTGCCTGCCGTTCACAAACCCCAGGCGAGATCATTCTCCGTGCTTCTTCTCATGCTCAGCCTTTAGGACTTGCTGAGATCCTTTGCTTGCGTCGTTGCCTTGCCCACCACTCCGCCTCAGCCTACGTGAA
>NW_021375551.1:0-3364 GCF_001605985.2 Dendrobium catenatum
CTTACCCCACGAGCGGTGTTCTTTCGGAGGTCCACAATAGAGTTATAATAACTATCATCAATCAAAAATAACAGAATTTTTGGGGAAAAAGGAGTGGGTGGGCATTAATAGAGGAAAGTATCAACCATCTTTATTAATTTACCTCATCTTCATTAACTCACTAGTTGATACATGTTCACTATAATAAAAGGTTAAACTTTCAAGATGCTAAATTTTAAATTTAAATAATAAAACCCTAACTTAATTATTTATTCTTGATTGAGCTCTAACAATAAACCTTAATTAAGCTCTTGTTTTAGCACTTTATTCAGATTTTGTAATTGGGCTTTTATATGAACAAATTAATGTGCTACATCAAATCCCCTGGGCTCATTTGAGCTTTTGTTCCATAGAGTTGAAATCCAAGTAATCTTCTATAAATTGAGGGATAAGTGTTTCCAAATCCACTCATGTCATCCAAATATCTTCTATAGGGTTTATCCTTTAATCTAATTAGAAATCTGTGAATAAAAACTAGATATGTGGGCACTTATTTCGCAATAATGAAATGAACTCAAATTCAAACAAAGTGGGTGGTGTAGGTTTCTATATGTGGCAAACATTGTCTTCTATTAAAGAGGTCAAGCTAAACAGATGGAGGCTTGCCAATTTCTTCATATGATAGAATAATGTTAGTATTAATAATTGGATGAATGAGTATTTTCGAAGACAATTTAAAGTGATAAGCATTCGTTCTATTTTTTTTTTAAATATCACAAGCCCTTACATATAGTTTCCTATATTTAATTATTTGATAATGCTTAGGACAAACACGAGTTAAAATATAATCATCTTCTTTATATTCTTGTGTTGAATGATTATAGTTTTTCCTAGAAGCATATGCTTATTATTTATAGTAATTTTCCTTCTTATATCTTTATGGAGGCTTTGAAAGTCCTTAACAAATGAGAATGCTAAATAAAAAAATGCATGAGATGATAGGTTAGTTATATCAAGTGGTTTTCTAGGGTTTTGATTATAAATTATCATAAAAGATGATTAATTTATAGTTTTGGAGACAATACTATTATTTGTGGATGTTGATGTGGGCAACTATAAATCATAATTTCCTAAACTCTTTTGCACCAAACATATAAGTTTGCAAGTTCCCTAAAATGTGGTTGACTATTTTAGGTTAACTATTAGATTAATATTGAAAGGTAGAAGAAAATTTTAAATTGGTGCCTAATAATTTTTATAAAATTTTTTTTAAATATGAGATAAACCTAGTATCTCTATTAGAAATAATACTTGAAGACAGACTATGAATTCATTCTATTCCCTTATAAAATGAATTGGCTGTATAAGAAGCATCATTTATTTTGAGGCAATTCAACAAATGGGCCATTTTTTAGAATTTATCAATTACTATAAAAATACTAGCATGACCTCGAGCTGTCCTAGTTAATCTTAAAATAAAATCTAATAATAAGTCTTCCCAAAGCATTCAAGAATGGGTAAGGTAGTATAATATCCAGGCCTCTATTTGTTGGACTTAAGTAGTTTATGCATTTAGCATTAAGTCACCAATTTTTGAACATCTTATTTTGGTGAGGGTCAATAAAATCTATTCTCCATCAAAAATATATTTTTGTCTATCTCAAAATGACCAGTTATTCTTTCAGAATGTAACTCAATACTACGAAATTTTTTAAAAGAAGTCCTAGGAATACTTTTCTCTTATACAAATATCCATTGAGAGTTGAAGATATTCCTTATGAAGTCAGAGGGGTTTGTCTAATTGTTTAAGATAAAGAAAGTAAAAATCAGGATACACAAGGTAGTCATCTATAATTCGATCAAATAGTAGGATCTTCAATTCAAATAAAAAAATTATCAAGTTCACTGGAGATAAGGCATCAACAGATTTATGCTTATTTTCAAAATTGTGTTTGAGAAGAAAGGAGTAGTCTTGTAATAATTTAACCCATTTGTCATATCTACAACTAAATTTTCATTGAGTATTGATGAATTTTAAGACATAATGGTCTACGTTAAAAATAAACTCTCTATATAGAAGATAATGCCTTTAATATCTAAGGATTGAAATATGATGTAAAACTCCTTATCATAAATGGAATATCATTGCTTGTTTTATTCAACTTTTACTAAAGAATACAAAATGGTGATTATGTTAACTTAAAATATCTCTAATTTCAATTCATGAAGCATTGCAAGTTATTTCAAAGGCTTTAAAAAAGTCAGAAAGCCTAAGAACTAAGATAGAATAATCAACTTCAATTTGATTTAAAGCTTTTTTTATAGCAGAGGTCCAACATTCTTTATCTAATTTTAATATATCATCATTTGAGATAATAATTGTATTGTAATCCTTGATGAATCTGTCATAAAAAGTGAGTTGGCCATGGAAGGTTCTTACCTTAATAAAATTCTTTCATGATGGACATTCTAGGATTGCTTTAACTTTGTAAGGTTCGGGTTTGAGTACAATAATGGACACAATAAATCCTAAAAAATTACCTCTATTTAAAGAAAGAAATACTTTATTAAAGAGGTGTATGATTTCTCTTGCCTCAATATTTCAAAGATTTCGAGGTATTGTAGTCTTTTTTTATTATAATAAAAAATCAATATACAACAAAATTTTTGTATAAATGGTTTAAAGACATTATTCATCAATCACATGAATATACAAAGGGCATGACAAGTTATATTCATAAAGTATATGTAGGCTTTTAAAAAGAGTTTTCCACTCATCTCCTAATCTAACTCTAATTTGGTGATAACCATAGTTCAGATCCATTTTGAAAAAGAAATTTACTCTTCAGATTGAATCCAACATAAAGTCTAATTGGGACATAGGAAACATAAACTATTGTGATTTTATATATCGCCCGAATTTCAACACACATTCTCTATGTCTTACCTTTCTTAAAGGTTAATAAAGTAGGAACTACACATTGACTAAGACTATCCCTAATATAACTCTTTTTAGTGTTTCCTCTTACCTTTTGATCTTAGCATGTTCAATAAGGTTCAATAGCATTTTGAATGTCTCTAAGAGTCAATAGCATTTTGAATGTCTGTAAGAGAGGGTAATTCATCAAGAATCTCATCAGGTGCACTATCATTGAAATTAAAGAGGAGGGGGGAGATCACAATAGGTATGTGAGTCTCATCAAAGCCTGTTGTGACTTCTTTTTCATGTAATAGGTGAAGATCAAAAAAGTCTTTTTATAAGATTGCAAATCCTACCATCTCTATGATTGGGGTCAAAGCAAAAGGAAAAATGGATGTATGAAAATTAGGCTAAAAAATAACAACATTTTCTTTAGCAGTAGGATTTAATATAACAATTAATTGA
>NW_021375552.1:0-506 GCF_001605985.2 Dendrobium catenatum
TCAATGCAGAATTTGATCAAGTTAGAGTTCAGATCCTTAGCAAGGAGGAGACACCATCACTCAACGAAACTATTTCTCTCATCCGAGCAGAAGAAAGTCGACGAGGAGTGATGTTAGAACCAAAGGCCGTTGAAAGCTCAACAATGGTGATGAACAAAGAATCATCACGGAAGGAGAAAGGTAAAGATTCTTCAAAATTCAAAGATAAAGACTCACGTTGGTGCAGCTATTGCAAAAAAATCAAGACACAAAAGAAACATGCTGGAAGATACATGGAAAACCCCCAAACAAGGAGTGGAATCAAAAGGGTGAAACAAGGAGCACATCACATGCCAACAACACTACAAGTAAGCCAGAAGCTCAGTCCAGTATTGGAGAAATCAATAAAGATGATATTGATAAATTGAAACGACTCCTGGTATCTCTTGAAAAACCAAATGCTTCTTCTTCACTTGCACTCTCAGGTAAGACTCCAATTTCTATTAGTTTAAGTGCTTCTAGAAATC
>NW_021375553.1:0-342 GCF_001605985.2 Dendrobium catenatum
TGAGATTAATGCTCCAAAATTTTTAGGGTGGTTGTGTGCAGCTTTCAAGTGATTGTCGGTGACAAAAATGACGGCGTTGGCTACGGCGAAGGCTATGGGATGGAGGTAGAGGCAATCAGGAGGAAGTTATTCCGCTCAAATTGCATGAAGGTGTGATTTATGTTAATTTTAACAAAAAAAGTATATAAATAGGGTGAGGTGTAAGCCTCACACTAGCGAGGCGAGTCACGCCTCAAGGCAAGTCTTTGCCAAGCTGAGGCGTAAGCCTTATAAAAATGCTAGAGGCGTAAGCCTTGAGGCGTTTTTCACTTGAATTGCGCTGAGGCGGGCCTCAAGGCGAGC
>NW_021375554.1:0-225 GCF_001605985.2 Dendrobium catenatum
TGGGTAAAAGGCTTGGCAGGTGAATTTTTCCAAAAAATGGAATATGAAGGTATCCTAAGTTATGTTCCAATTGTGAAAATTGGTACATGATACCAAAGTTTGTGGAGAGGTGAAAGAAAAAATTGAATTGAATTCTGATATTTCTATTCCCTTTAATGAAGCTAAGGCACAGGAGGCTATATCAATTACTGTAAAAAATGTGGCTGTTGAAGGATTAAAAGAAAA
>NW_021375555.1:0-285 GCF_001605985.2 Dendrobium catenatum
CTTGTTGTGCGATAGAAAAGTCCCCCTCAATCTTAAGTGAAAATTCTATAAGATGGTGAGACATGCAATGCTTTATGGTGCCGAATGTTGGCCATGTTGGCCATTAAATGACAAGCATAATATTAAGTTAAGTGTTGCAGAGATGAGGATGTTTAGGTGGATGAGTGGGTTTACTTTTCACTCTCTCTCTCTTGTTCTCTCTCTCTCTCTCTCTCCATCTCACTCTCTTTTCACTCTCCCTCTCTTTTCTCTCTCCCTCTCCCTCTATTTTCTCTCTCTCTCCCT
>NW_021375556.1:0-240 GCF_001605985.2 Dendrobium catenatum
TTTATGATAATAAATAATATCATTTAAAGCTTATGAACTAGCTTATTAAAAAGCTCTGTTAAGGATATATAATACGCTCATTTAAGACTTAATAGTTTCCTTGTTTATGATTTTAGGCGCAAATGAGCTTTAGCTAGAGTGAACAAGATCCTATTTGGTTTAGTTTAGTTCTTTTGAAGCATTATTTCTTATCATTTTCTCTACTACACTGAGTCTATTGGTTCACACCTTTTATTCTTT
>NW_021375557.1:0-2567 GCF_001605985.2 Dendrobium catenatum
AAATTTGAATGATATAATAATACGAAAAAATATGTATGAATTGATAACATAAAAAATATTAAGGAAAAAAAATATTTTCATTATAAGTATGTATTAAAGTTATAAACAAGGCTTTTAAAATCGGACCGGACCGGCCGATTCAACCGATTGAACTGAGAATAGGCCGGCCGGCCAGTTACGATTCAAGATAAAACATGTTTTGCTGAAAACCAACATAGAATCGGCGGTTCGACCGCCGAACCGTCGAAGCGGTTCCGGTTTCCTTTAACCGGACGGTTTGCTAAAAAGATGGACTGCTGAGATGCGATCTGTGCGGAATGTGGAGCCACGGAGTTATACGAAACCGTGTGACAAGGCAAAAAAAAAAGTTTTATGCAAAAACCCTATTCGACGTATTCGTCTCACGGGCGACTACGGCATTCTCCTCGGCAGTTTGTCGTCATCTTCTCCGCCTCGGTCATCTTCTTCTCCGCCTCTGGCATCTCTTCTAGTTCGAGAAGCAAAATTGCTTGCTTCCTGGCGGCCCTTGCTCTCATTTTCTTCTCTCTATCACATGGGGGGTCGCGAGGACTGCAATCCATGTGTCGACCAAGACGTGAATCCATTTGGGGTGAGTATGCATTATCGACTTTTATTAGACTGCGGTGGCATTTGAGCATTTCAATACCTAAACATAACTTTTGATTTCTGAATTTTTGATTTGTTTTTATAAACGCTGTAATACTTCCACCAAAATACTTCTCCTTAGAATGTGCTTCCTTAACCTGATTTACTTAATGAATTCACAACATAGTTTTCCATTGAAAACTTATCTTTTATTCTTTTGGTTCTTTTTCTATGTGCATTGTTTATATTTACACAAAGTTAATTTGAATGGTTCAAATGTAGTGTACTGTCAATAATATAAATATGTTCAAATTTTTAGTGGTTCCTTTGCACAGTGATATGGAGTAAGCTAGAAAAGTTCTGGCACATTCACTTGCTCTATATTTGGTTTGCTTCATTTGGTGTCAATTTAAATAGTATGTATAATCTTAACATAAAGTTATTTATTCATTTTTTATATTTTAACTTAAAAAAGACATTATGATCATCTGGATTACACCTGTGTTGAAATGGTTATTTTTTGAATACTTGAAGATGACATGATTTAGAAAATGAGATATACAAAGAGGATTGTGGACCTCCGAAAGGAGTGGTGACACAAATTTGAAGGCAAAACACGCATATCAAGGGAATTAGTCTCGTCGGTGATGAAATGACGTCAGATCGCGAATGGACTGTGTCGTTGCATTCAGAATTTTGCAGAAATTAAGAATATACATTTTATTTAATCAATTTAGATCATCTGAGGTGGTGGTGCAAATTTCGAGGCGATTTGAATATAATGCGAAGGCACGCATATTGAGAAAATTTGTTTCTACGAAGACGACATGATGTCAGATAGGCAAATGGACTATGTCGTTGCATTCAGAATGTCGCCGACATTAAGAATATACATTTTATTTAACCAATTTGGATCATCTGAGGTGGTGGTGCAAATTTCGAGGCTATTTGAATATGATGCAAAGACACTCATATTGAGGAAATTTGCCTTTACGGAGACGACATGATGTCGGATAGGCAAACAGACTACGTCATTGCAACCGAAACATCAGCAATACCCTAAATGCATTATTAATTCATCCAATTTTGACTGTTCTACGAATTTGACACGTTAAACAAGACAAAATGCACGTGAATCGAGAAAACACACAAATCGGGATGCTTTCAGATTGATTGGAAGATGGCCGTCAACCTAATTAATGTTATTACTAATTATGATAGGGCATCATTAATATTGCCAATTGATCTTACAAAAAATCAGCAAGTTAAAATGAAACCTCAAATCTCATTAATTGCATTACCTCGTAACACTCAAATATCTGCTAAAATCCCCTGAAATCTGCGGATAAAACGAATTAGGTTGAAAGCATCGCACCTTGCACTTCACTAACATTTCTTATTACCATGTCCATTTATATGCAATGCCCTCTTCAAATTATATAGCACAAAATGAAAGCATCTCTTTAATTGATTATGCTTTTGGCTGGAAGTATGGAACCTTGAATTTAAATTAGAAGATTTTTTATTTGCTCAAAAAAGAATGAATAATAAATTGTAATACAATAAAAAAGGAAAGCGATGTATTTGAAATATTTTATTAGAGGTGTCAATAATCAACACAACCCAAAATTAAAACCTGACCCTATCAGAAAAATTCATGGTTTGGGTTAACCATTTACCCGGTAACTTGCGCGAGACGGGTCCAAGTTGGATTTATGACCAATTTGCAAAATTGGGTTGCGTTATGACCAACCCGTTGACCCGTTTTAACTCCACTAATACTACTTGAAATGAATGTATGTGAAAAGCCAAACGATGATCGTGGCAAGCAGTTGGGAGGCGAATGATGATGACCAATCATAATAATGTTCGATGGGAGCAAGCTTCTATGGTTCTTTTCAAGTGTACTGAAAAATCATTTGGTAGTAAGAAATCAAATGCTAGAGAACTCATTTATAATA
>NW_021375558.1:0-247 GCF_001605985.2 Dendrobium catenatum
GCTCACAAAGAGTCAAATGCCTAGTCGAAAATATCATTAGGATCTATTCTCAAACAATCTCTTGTTAATAAAGACGTGGTATGTGTCCTCTGACCGGCGGTTTTGCTGCCAAATGGCACCGCAGGATAAACAGTTATGACTCGGGGTCATCTGAACCGAGTGGTTTTGTCGCCAAATGGCACAACGAAATACTGGTTATGGCCAGAGCCAATACGCTTCTTAGTGGCATCAAATCCTTGAGATATGA
>NW_021375559.1:0-330 GCF_001605985.2 Dendrobium catenatum
GGTCAAACCACCTTGTGTTTGAACACAAGTAATAACTTATGTATACATATCTTTAATGATTTGAATATAAGCATTATTAACTTCTTTCTTTTCAAGAACCCTCCATAGCACTTCTCTTGAGCTATGTTCACAAAAAAAAAAAAATCATGAAAGTGACAGTCAGCTTTAATTTCTTTTTTTATCCTCTTATTTTGCTCAAACATTTCCTGCTCGTTTGCTCTTTAAGTTTCCCTCTTTTGGACAACTCATTTACATTCAGCATGCCCAGTAGTATGCATGGTTTTAATTTGAGACATTGGGGGAGAAGAAATATGTTTGGAAAGATAGTTT
>NW_021375560.1:0-228 GCF_001605985.2 Dendrobium catenatum
TTTCACAATCAAAATTTATTGCTGCAAGCATCATTATTTGATTGTCGTCGCTCTATCTATCAACAACTTTTAATGTTGATAGACCTTCACGTTTTCAACACCACACACATGAGACCTTTTCAGTTTATCAAAATATTAGGAATTAATTCCAGACTTTGTAACACTCACCTTATAGATATTTTAGGAAAAGGTACATACATTGAGGTTCCTCTTTCTTGTATGTTCTAT
>NW_021375561.1:0-349 GCF_001605985.2 Dendrobium catenatum
GACAAAGGAGAAGAAGACCGCAACTCAGAGGGTTATCAACAGTTTGGATGAATACTACCAGACTGTGAGACGACCTATCAAACTTGTTGATTTCATGGCAGAACTTAAAATGGATGAAGCCAAAGAAGATGATGAGAATTCTCTTCCAAAAGAAGTATGTCGGGTCATCTCAGTGGCGCCGAATACCTCAATAAAATAAGAATACACAGAAGAAATACCCTCTGAATCATGTATGATGGTGTTGCCAATGGATTACGGCTCAGAAGAGGATTTGTATTTTCCAGAGGGAGACGAATCAGACCCTAGCATAGTGTCTCGGATGGGATATGTAAACCTAGGTGGTGATTCT
>NW_021375562.1:0-206 GCF_001605985.2 Dendrobium catenatum
AAAAGCAGGATGACAAATTTGAGGTGGATGAAGGATGTGGATCAGAGAAAGCTATTGCTGATACATGAGATTTAATTCTGGAAATTAAAGCTGTAACTGTGAAAGAGGTGTCAAATATGATAAATAAGAAGACTGGAGATAATGGAGAGATTGGTAGATTAAAAGAAGTTGATTTGAATACAGTTCGTGAATGCAATACAGAGGAT
>NW_021375563.1:0-1194 GCF_001605985.2 Dendrobium catenatum
ATCCTATTTTGTATCCTAAAATTTATGCAATCCCTAAAAAGATAGATAAGTGATAAAAGACTTGTGAATCCTTTTCCTACTGTTAAATGTAATAATTTTGGATTGCTTGGACATATAGCTCACACCTGTATCTTGTAGATGAAAACTAATTTGGTGTGGAGTCCTAATATGCATGAATCTAGACATATAATACATGGATCTGATTATAAATTGCTAAAAGGAGAACCCAAACTTGTTTGGGTTCCCAGGTCTAACATTTGAAAATTTTGTAGGGCTGCTATCACACAAGACCTCGTAAGAGCATATGGTACCTGGACAGCGGATGTTCAAAGCATATGACTGGAGATACCGCTCAATTCATAATGCTAGAAGCAAGGACTGGAGGCAAGGTTACACTTGGAGATAATACCACAAAGAATGTGGTTGGATCAGGTATGATTTGAAATCTTAAAAACTTTTTTATAGACAATATGTTATTAGTTGAAAGCTTAAAGCATAATTTATTAAGTATAAGTCAGCTATGTGATAAGGATTATTATGTAAAATTTTTTCCTACTAGCTGCATATTAAGCCTAAATGGTAAAGATGTTTTGAATGAAAAAAAGGATAAATAATGTTTATATGCTAGATTTACATTGCATTCAGTCTCCTACTGTTTTTTGTTTGAAAATTGTTTCTGATGAGTCATGGATTTAGCATAGAAGACTTTATCATTCTAGCATGAAGAACCTTAGGAGGATTACCCAAAAGAAATTAGAGAGAGATATACCAAAACTAGATTTTACTAAGGATCACCTTTTTTATTCATATCAATTAGGAAAACAGGTGAAGTCCTCTTTTCAGTCCAATAAGGATCTTAGAACTAGTAAACCTTTGAAAATTTTACACATGGATCTTTTTGGACCAGTTGGAACTGTAAGTCTAGGAGGAAAGGTATACAGATTTGTTATTGTGGATGATTACTCAAAATTCACTTGGATTATATTTCTATTTCATAAGAGTGAATTATTTGAAGAATTTATAAATTTTTTGACTTGGATTCAAAGAAAATTAGGGTGTGAAATTATTTCTATACAAAATGATCATAGAGGAGAATTTGAGAATGAGATATTTGAAGATTTTTGTAAGAAAAAAAGGAATTGATCACAATTTTTCTGCACCTAGAACCCCTCAGCAGAATGGGATAGTCGAAAG
>NW_021375564.1:0-205 GCF_001605985.2 Dendrobium catenatum
ATAAGAACTTTACCTCCATTTCGCTTTCTTACTAGGCCTCTGATTCCAAACACAACAAGTCTGATGTGGATGTATCGGTGGTTGTTTTTTCTTTTGATTTCTTTCGAGGCTTCAGGGGTAATCTGGTCTAGTCTGATGTCAGAATTATCAGGACAATGAAGCGGAACATCCCTATGGTGTCTAAAGAGTCCCGTGCTGGTGCTAA
>NW_021375565.1:0-489 GCF_001605985.2 Dendrobium catenatum
AATTTGATTAATATTTAATTTTTTTTAATTTTATTTAATTATTAATTAATTGAAGGTTAGTTAAGTATTAATTAAAATTTAATGAAAATTGAAGTGGGATTTTAATTTTTCTTGATTATAGATATGACTTAGAATAGATTAAAACTTGGCTTGTATTTTTATGATTTTTAGTTTTGCTTAGTTAAGGGGGAAAATGATTTCAAATTACTATCAAATTAATTCATAGGATGTGTAATGTCACTAATTTTACTGAGTTTGAGTTTCACCTACATTCACTACAGGAAAATCACCTATTATCGATGGAAATTTCAGGTGGAAATTGATCATTTTCCGTCGGATTGGGTATGTATCGGCAGCTTTCCGGCGGCAAAATTTTCGCCGGTAAAAAAAAATTAAATATTTCCAGCAATTTTATGGTGGAATAAGACTGCCGGAAAAAAAAATTAAAATTTATGCTGCCCGCACCATCCACCTTTGTTGTGTGCTGCC
>NW_021375566.1:0-227 GCF_001605985.2 Dendrobium catenatum
ATTTCCTACCCTGTTCAAAAACTTTTGACGCATCCCGGGTTGCTAAGCTATACTTTGACGATATTGTGAGACTTCATGGGTTACCTAAGACTATTGTATCCGACAGGGATGTTAAATTCACAAGTTATTTCTGGAAAACACTTTGGCATAGGATGGGTACAAAATTACAGTTTTCTACAGCCTTCCACCCTAAGGTTTAAAATTGCGTAACTGCGCCTCGAGGCGGT
>NW_021375567.1:0-397 GCF_001605985.2 Dendrobium catenatum
ACTTAGCGAAAAAAAAAAACTATACTTAGATGGAAAAACATGTATATATTTCTCTCGTGAGTCGAATAACTCCTCAATTATCTTGCCAAAGTGTAGCGAGGGCTTTCACTAATGCTCATGAATTATCTTCGCTGATTTGAGCAAATGTTATCTTTAAAAAATTTTGTCATTTTGAATGTGGGTTCATAGTCCTTATTTTTGGCCATTCTTAGCATATAATAGGGTCATCATGAAGTTCAATTAACTCTAAAGATCAAGGTTATGAAAATCAAACTTAACAACAAATTGGAGGGAGAGCTTCATGGTTCACCGGTTTGAACTGGGGTTGAACGGATGATGTAATAACTAATAAGTAATAATATTATTAAAAATTAATAAAATTAACATAATAATTATG
>NW_021375568.1:0-226 GCF_001605985.2 Dendrobium catenatum
GGGCAGAGAGGGAGGCAGCGGGATGTGGTCGTGTGGAAGAGCGTCGGCAGTGGAGAAGGTAGCGAATGGGAGGGTTTCCTTCTCATTTTAAAGGCAGAGGAAGGAGCGGGATAGAGGCGAGCTCACTGGATTTACGCAGGAGATGCGGAGATGCGACGCGAACGGCACCGAATCGACGCGATCTGCGGCAGAATCTTTGGATCCGATGGGTAAGATATGTGTATGT
>NW_021375569.1:0-1800 GCF_001605985.2 Dendrobium catenatum
CGACCAAGCTTCCTTACTTTCTCCTTTCTCTGGCAAGCCAAGCTCACGAGTCAAGCTCAAGCCCACGATAAATCTAGTGACTAAGCATCCTAACTTCCTTTTCTATCGAGCCAAGCTCACAAGTCAAGCTCGATGCCGTTATAACTCCATCAACTAAGCATCATTATTGTAATACCCAAAAGTTTCATGTAAAAATATAGATTAGGATTAATTAAATTAACCTAAAATTTTATATTAAAGTTTAATTGCTATTAGTTACTATGAACAAATAATTACTATAATCACTATTGTTGTGTCCTGGAGTATTCGTGGCGGTAGAGAAATATAAAATTTAGATGTCTAGCATTGTACAAAGATCCAACACACACAGATAAAAAGAGATGGTGCATCATTCACTAGAAACACCAAGATTTTTACATGAAAAACCTCTAAAAAGAGGGGAAAAAACACGGGATCTAGCCCAGTTTGAATAAATTCACTAGTATTGTTGTTGATTACAAATGAGGCTCTTCCTTGGGGGGAGGCCTTAACTTGATGTACATCTTACAAAGTACATTACATGATGAGAATACAAAGAATCACTGCTGATGTATTTGTTTGGTTTGAAGGATTGTAGTCGGTGAGCGACGAAAGTTAGAAGGACTGTAGTCGATGGGCGATGTAAGTCAGAAGGATCGTAATCGGAGGGCGACGTAGGTATAAAGGACTGTAGATGGTGGTCGACGTAAGTTAGAAGGACCGTAGTGTGCGGGCGACTGAGGTTTGAAGGACTATAGTAGGTGGGCGACATAAATCAGAAGGATCGTAATCGGCTGGAGACAGAGGTTGGAAGGACTATAGTCAGTGGGTGAAGTAAGTTAGAAAGACCGTAGTCAGCGGGCGACGGAGGTTGGAAGGAATGTAGTCAATGGGCGACGTGAGTCAGGAGGACCGTAGTCGGCTGGCGACGGAGGTCGGAAGGACTATAGTCGGTGGGCGACGTAAGTCAGGAGAACCGTAGTCGGTGGAGGACGGAGGTCAGAAGAACTATTGTCTTACAATAAAGGTTAGAAGGATGGCGTCAGGTAGAAATGCAGCAATATACAGAAATCCAGCATCGGATAAATGTCCGACGAAAGTCCAACAATAGGCAGAAGTCCTGCGTCAGGTAGAAACTTAGCGACGAGCGAAGGTCCGGCGTCGAGTTGAAGTCCGACATTAGTTGGCGGCCGAGGAGAACTCCAGCGTTAGATGATATTCGGGTAGAACTCTGGCGTCACTTGGAGGTCGGGCCGAATTCCGACGTCACTTGGAGGTCAGGCGGAATTCCAACGGCGGTGGTTGAGGAGTTTCTTCTCTCATATCCTCCATCTCTTCTCTTCTCCTTCTTCTCTACTTCTATTGCTTGGGTCCCCTTTGAAGAGAAATGAGAGGTTTATTTACATATTTTTGGAGTGGCATGACCCGTAAATAGGTGAGAGATCATGAGTAAATGGGGAGTGGTTGGATAGATGGCTGATATGGAATCCCTTGATCATGTACCGTTTGTCAGAAATTTGAAGGTCTTAATGATGTCGAAATTCGACGATCTTGGGCTAGTTGGATTCATCTCGTCGAGTCGCTCGATTCAATCATATTTGGAAACTGTTTGGTAACTCAAACTGTGGTTTGAACTTTTCAATAGTGCTTCAGGTGCTTGAGTTAGACTCATTTGGACTCGGATTGAGTCGAATTTAGTGTCGTTGAGTTTGTATTTTCAAGATGCTCAGTTTGACTATAAGTTCGCTGAAATCAGAGTTCAGATGATCCTGTATTTAATTT
>NW_021375570.1:0-481 GCF_001605985.2 Dendrobium catenatum
GGTTAAAAACAAAAACGTAACGAAGATATCGAGTACATATGGTATAAAAAGAATACTGTAAATTCGTCATCAAACCAAAAATAAATTCCAAGAGCCGAACTTAAAATTGGAAGAACTTTACCAATTGTGAAACTCCTTCCAGCGTCTAAACCCCTTGCAACGTCGAAACCCCAGACTGAATCAAAGAAGGCGAGCATAGAATCACAGCGTTAAACTGCCGATAAAGTCGAACCCCAGCAGCCAGCCGATCTTCGCCACCTTTGGAAACGACAAACTCTAGTGGATGCCTAGCGTCAAACTCCAGCAACAACGAACCCCATAGTCAGATGTTCTTCGCTTCTACTATTTTTTTGCTATTCGACTTTGCTCCTTCAATGAATTTCCCTTCCTGTCGGATCGGAAGTCGCGAAATTTTAATCAGAGGCAACCACGGGTGCTCACTCTTTGTAAAGGTACCTATATTTCTCCCTTTCGCATGTTT
>NW_021375571.1:0-1117 GCF_001605985.2 Dendrobium catenatum
AGACGTGATGAAGATCTCCCTGAATTCAGTGTTGGGATTCACTCTGAATCATACCATGAAAGTGGAGGAAATAGCAGACAGGGAGGTGGTGGTGTTGATTAACAGTAGGGGTACCCATAATTTCATCTCCAACTAGGTCGTTGACCAATTGGGGGTGAAATTGGTGGATAGAGTGTTATGGAGTGATGATGAGTACAGAGGAGGAGATGGGTCAGGGGATATGTAGGAGAGTAATGTTGACCATGCAGGGGGTTCAAGTGAGGGAGGATTTTCTCCCATTGGAGTTAGGGAGCACTGATGTCATCCTGGGGATGAAGTAGCTGCAGATCTTGGGGGACACCAAAGTCAACTGGGGAGCATTGATGATGGAGCTGATGGTGGAAATAAGAAGGGTAGTGATCAGGGAGATGCAGGGCTCACCAAAGCCATGTATCATTTAAAACCAAGGTGAGGAGTATACAGGAGGTGAGGGAAGGCTATCTGATAGAACTACATAGGTTGGAGGGGATCAAACTAAAGAAGGGCGGGGACATTCCTCTTTCAGTACAGCCATTGATTCAGCAGTTCAGTGAGATTTTTAAGCCTCCTCAAGGATTGCCTTGGGGGAAGGTTAGGGAGATGCTGGAAGCAGGGATCATTCAACCTAGTGTTAGTTCATTTTCAGTCTGAAGGTATTAGTCAAGTGCTTCAATAACAGTTTTGTTCGTTCCACCTTAAGGACAAGGTGGCACTTTGATGTAACCAAAAATTTGGGTCCCTTCCCAAATTTTTGGTCACAAAAAACAATCTCTTTCTAAGATCTAGAAACTACAAAAACTAGACAAATTAAACAAAACAAACTTTAATATTATAAAATAAAAGACTTACAAACTTGACTCAACCAAGACACCCTAAACTTGCTTCACTTATAGAAGAGGGATACAGGTAGGGTGTAAACTTGCGGAGAGACGAAAGAGGTTAGAAACCAAGACGAAGGGTGGAAAGAGCTCGCAAGATTTCCTGGGGAGATGAGAACAAGTGGGCAAAGCTCGTAAGCTTTTCCAATGAAACCCGCAGGTTTACATCTCCAAAAATCACATCATATAACATATCTAAAATAGCCACAAACAACTCCTAT
>NW_021375572.1:0-1014 GCF_001605985.2 Dendrobium catenatum
AAGTCTTTAGAAGAAGTGTTTCAAGTAGTCAAAGCCTTTTCTAGGTAAGGGACCTTGGTTGGGAGGCTGGCAAGGAAGAAGGGATTCCAAGAGGGTTTAGAGTGAATAGAGGTGGGAAGTTAGTGGAAGAAGCCATCTAAGGGAAAAGATGGAGGGGAAACTTAGGATGTGAGAGCCTCTAAACATGAATAATGAGGGAAGCACTAAGGAAGCTAGGGTTCACAAAAAATCTTAGCAGAGAATACCCTAACCCTTCATTTACAAAATTCCTTCCCATTATGTAAAGTTGATGTACTACCTTGTGGTTGATGGTGGGGATAAATAGAGGTGAATGGCATAGGCATAAAAATATTAATATAATAATGTTTCTCAAATTGCGTTTTAAGATTACTATGAAATAGACATGCTCTTTCTCTTCTTTATAAACTTCAATAATAGTTCTGTTTTGTTTGGACCTCTACTTCATTTTTAAAAATGTTTCAAGTAGTTTTCATCATATATGCAATAATCAATCCAAATTATTAGATTATTTAATAATATTTTTTTAAAACTTAGCCTAAATAAAAAACCCTATATCACCCTTTAGTATAGGTTGAATAAGAAGAGACTCTAAGGAGAATATAAAGTCAGTAAAAATAGTAGTCCTAACGTGATGCTCTCCTCCCGCTTTGCTAGGGCTTTGCCCGAGCTCCCTTCGGTGCGTTTCTGCTTGGCTGGGACTGCTCATTTTGGTGGCACCGATGATTTCCCTATCTTATAGGGGGTTCTCTTCCTTTTTTTGTTTTGTTTTTGGCATTTTGGTTTGTGGCTCGCTTTTTGTTTTTTGGCGTGTGGCCGGAATGGGGCCCAAGCTTTCCGACCCCAATTTTGTAAGGGGTTCATCTTCTTCGCATTCTTTTGTTGATGTTCTTGTGGGCTCCCCATGTGTCATTGAATTTTTGGATCTTAGGGCATCCTCTTTTTATGGATTGCCTTCCCTTTGGATCTCGGAATAAGAAATCAAGGCTTTAACTG
>NW_021375573.1:0-336 GCF_001605985.2 Dendrobium catenatum
TTTGACTCTAAATAAAGAAGTACGATCCTACCCATCTTTAAAAGTAACCCAAATTAGGCAATGTAACCTTAATACACTTTGGCACTATGCTTATTACAAGGACTCTATTTGCCCTACCAAACTTATAAATTAAAGATAGTGGAACTAGATCTTTGTAAGCCTGATAGGATAAACTAACCCTTTTTTAGTAATAAGGTTATCTAATTAGACTAGTCATAATCATAAATGTTTGTACTTTCTTCGATCTATTCAGGGTGACATCAACTCACTAGATATTTGCTCAATTGGAATCTTTCTTACCTCATTTGAAACCAAAAATAATCTCAGATTGAGGAA
>NW_021375574.1:0-227 GCF_001605985.2 Dendrobium catenatum
TGTAGAGCAGTTAGTGGTCTAAGTTATTACCGACAATTTAAGTGCTTACTAAGACAATGAGAAATAAATTGATTGAGAAGAGAAACATATTTATTGGATTCCATATGACACATTACATTGATTTTATTCTTGAAAAAACATAAAGAGTTGGCTTATCATAAGAATTCATTGATTAAATGCAAAAAGATTGGCAAGTTCATTTATTATCATGATTGTGTTTTGGCCTT
>NW_021375575.1:0-331 GCF_001605985.2 Dendrobium catenatum
GCCATTCGAGGCAATATCATAGTTTGATCAAATTTTGATTTCTTTTACGATTTTTCCTTTCCTTAGGGTTAGATATGTATGTAGATAACGCCCTTAGTGGCACCAACCTTGTTTTAGTCAAGCTTTCTTTTTCTTTAGGTTAGGGTTCTTTCTTTTCTAATGATTAGACGTGCTAGTAGTGGATAACGCCTTTCGTAGCACCATCCAAGTTTAAAACTAATATTCTTTTCCTTTTGGTTAGGATTCTTTCTTTCCAAAGGATTAGATGTGCTAGTGGTAGATGATGCTCTCGTTGCACTATTCTCGTTTATTACAGTTTTTCTTTACTTTA
>NW_021375576.1:0-296 GCF_001605985.2 Dendrobium catenatum
CACCTACCATACACGCTCTAGTAGCGTGGTGGGAAGGTCCAGCTCCCCAATTTTCCCTCAAACGGGGGATATGCCGGGGTACTGCCGAAATTTTCACTGAAATGTACAAAGACTCGAACAATTTAAAGACCTTCTTGGGCAACAATGCAGAAGATCTGTACTTAAACAAAAATGCATAAAACTTGAACTGAAACATGCAGAGGACTTGTATAAACAACAGAAGACTTGTATTTGGACCTGAATGCATAGAACTTGAACTAAATGAGTAGAGGACCTATACGAAGAATAGTGGACTT
>NW_021375577.1:0-401 GCF_001605985.2 Dendrobium catenatum
CAATAATGTTTGAAATCATCAAAACTTTATAAGTCGCTAAAATGAAAAGCATGCAAAAAGCAACTATCTTAACAATTCTTTGGTGGCTCCTAGGAGACATTCTATATCATTAGGCCATGGTTCTCTGTCATCACTTAGAGGATGAAAAAGGATTTAAGGTATTTTAACTTCTCCTGGAAGGAAAAAAAGCTTAGAGGTATGCTGCCTTCACCAGGAGGGTGTGAAAAGTATCCGGTTTTCCGTCGCACTAGATTGGTGAAAGTGATTTTTTAAGTGCTTCTCTTCCTTACAGTGGGGCAAAAGGAGAGACACTTATTTTAGTGCAATACCTAGAACGGTGGTTTCCAGGGAGAGGACATAGGTCTTGATGATGGCAAAATAATTATTGTTTGTATGATTTC
>NW_021375578.1:0-252 GCF_001605985.2 Dendrobium catenatum
CAAGCTATTCGTGGCTCAGCTCGATTATAACTCGTTCATGATCGTTTGTTTAAGTAATCAAAAAAATTTGAACAATTTTTTAAATACACAACCGTTAAATAAATAACCATGAATAGTTATGTGTACGGCTCGTTTATGTTCATGAACAATATCAATTAAAGTTAGTGACAAACCTCGATAAGAAGCTATTTTAAAAGCTTGATTAAATTATTATTTTGTATATTTTCATATAATTCTTAGTTTTATTATAAT
>NW_021375579.1:0-275 GCF_001605985.2 Dendrobium catenatum
AAAATTTGAAATCTTGTTTAATTTTGCATTATTGTTTTAAAATTGATTATCGATATGTTTGCCATCATCAAAAAGGGGAAGATTTTTACGAACCTGTTTTTTGGATTATGATTTTGAAGATAGAAAACAAATCTTGTTTCACTACGACTGCCTTTACTACTAACATTTTCAGGATTCAAAGATCAGACGTAAATCAGAATCAGCTAAAGATTGGGAAGACTAGGTCTGAGTCAGTCTGTAATTTTCTTTTTTCCCTTCTTGAGTCAATTGTAATT
>NW_021375580.1:0-893 GCF_001605985.2 Dendrobium catenatum
GTTTTGCTAAAAAGTAGTAAGAAAGTCATCATTATTTTTTTTTTCTTTGACAGCCTTAGTATCAAATCTATTATATAAATCATATAAAATAATTATTATTTTTCTTTACTCTAACTTATTTGCAAAACTTATAACTTTCATATGATTAATATAAGTATTAATATTATTCAATATTTTTCATGTTCTAAAAATGTTTTTTTATCCCCTTTAGTAATAATTGGCACCTTCTCACGTCAGTATTCATCCTCTTTTTCAGCATATGATGTATTTATATATTCTCCTAAAAATTATATTATAAGCATCTATTGAAAATAAACTTCTTTATCTCATTATGTCAACTGTCAACTGTAAATTTCATTTTGCATCTCCTAAAAACTAGTAACTTCTCTATTTTTGAAGGCCCAAATTCTAATAATGGTACATTGATGTATGTATGTCATAGAGAGGAGAGATTATTAGGTCCGTAGTGTGGACCGGGGAGAATCGTCCGCACAAGCATTAGATACCTAGCGGTACCGCTAGGTACTCAGTACTTGTGCGGATGGTCCACACTCCGCATCTAATAATTTTTCCACAGAGAGAGAGGGAGAGAGAGAAGCAAATGCAATAAAGTAAAAGAATAATAGGGCAGATTATTTGATTGTTGTGGCTAAATAATTATTCATCCATTGACACAAAATATAATAATATAAAATTATATATTTGTACATTCTTCAAGTCAATTAGGCTCGCAATTATAGACATCACAGGGAGCATATATGAAGGCATCAAACAGAATATAGGATCTATTGAACATTTTTTTACTACTAATAAAAATTTGTGGTAAGAATAATTTAAAAAAAAATTTTAATCATTTGTTAAACGGCAGCATTCCTAAATGGGCCTTTACTATT
>NW_021375581.1:0-614 GCF_001605985.2 Dendrobium catenatum
GTACCGTATGATACGCTTAAAAAGAGGGCTTCAGAAATTTGAAAAAACTCAATTTTGTACCAAACCAATATTATCACCCAGAATTGCCCTAGACAATCGTAGAATTATTCAGTACGATGTGCAGAATTTGACATGATAGTCCCGGACGATATTAGGATGGTCCATGATGACTAGTACAAAATTGTACAGTTCATCCAAGACGATATTATGGATTATCCAGGATGATTAGTGAAAGTTTGTTAGGTATGTTAAGCCTTATGAACCGGCCCAAGGCTAACCAAGAGGGGGGTGAATAGGTATTTTAAAAAATCTTTAGTCAAAGAAAACAATGAATATCATAAACCAAAGTCACCACAGAAAACAAGTGCAAAAAATTAAAGTGCGGAAGCAGTAAAAAGAATACAAGGGTTTATAGTGGTTCGGTCAACTTGACCTACGTCCACTCCCTAGAGGCACCATTCAGGTATTGCACTACCAACGTGACTATCCTTTAGCCCCCACAGCTAGGCTGAGAAGCCCTGTTGACCTCATTTTTGTATGAGTTCACTTGGACTAATCTTGACCTTAAATCAATCCGATATCCAAACCAATCTAGACCTTAGGATCCTCCTAGA
>NW_021375582.1:0-461 GCF_001605985.2 Dendrobium catenatum
ATTGAAATGATGTTGGTCAAGTGGTCTATGTGGAGTGTGGTGTATGGGCCATTTGGTCAACTTGGTTGACTTGTTCAACCAAGTTGACTTAGGGCCAAGAGTTGGGTCACTTGAAATCCATTTGATCCTATGAGTCTAATGGGTGAGGCATCAAGGTGTAGAAAGGTCATTTAGGTCAAAATGACCATTTTGACCTTTGAGGGAGATTAAGGTCAAGATGGGTTGACTTAGTCAACCAAGTTATCAAATGGTTGGAATTGAGTCAAAGGGGTCATAGAAATCAATTGGAAGCACTTGAGAAAAGTTTCAAGGATTGGTAATCAAATCAAGTCAAGTCTAGGTCACAAGTCCAAAAATCCCCTTAAAGGGCATTTTGGTCATTTTGACCCTTAGTCAATTCGGGCCAAATTGAGTCTGGAAAGAAATAGACTATTGTTCAATAAGTCAAAATCAAGGTATTG
>NW_021375583.1:0-262 GCF_001605985.2 Dendrobium catenatum
GTACTGTTTCCTTTTGGATGGTTCGTGCGAGGCTTCTGGGGTGCTGGAAGCCTCGGTCGTTTTATACTGAGCCCCGTTTTCATTATATTTTCTTTTCTTGTTTCTCTTTTTTGGTTTTGAAAAAAAAAAAAAGAATCAAGAGAAAAAAACAAGTAGGAAATTTAAAAAATTAAATTGGAGACCATATGAACTCTGATTTAAGCAAACTTATAATTGAACTGAACGTCTTGAAAATACGAACCCAACGTCACCAAATTCAACT
>NW_021375584.1:0-644 GCF_001605985.2 Dendrobium catenatum
GGAAGAACAGTAACGCCTAGATTCAGTTCAGAAGTGTATTCAACCTAAATTTAAAGATTTTGGTTGATGTTCGAGCGAACCAAAACTCATATTTTTTACATACTTTACACTTTACTCATCATCCAAAAAAAGAGTTAAAATCACAACCAAAATTCAATCATGAAACAAATAAAACAATCCAAGCCACAGATAAAAGCATCCCAAAATAAGAACTAATTCACAACCAAAACAAACCACACAAATGGTACCACATGCCTCGAAGGATTTGAGAAGCAAAATTTTAATTCATGACGTAAACATTCGACGTAATGCACTTGCTGATGAAGAATAAGAATGATAAAGGAAACGCAGTGATAAACAATTAACCTTGTCTCCGATACCGGGGCTATCTCCTGTTCCTACACGTATGTCCAGGGCTTTCACGCCGCCGGCATCGGGAATATCGAAGAACTCTGCGAGAGGACGTGAAGGAGACGGCGTAATAGAAGCAAAAGAGGTTGAAAGAGGGGAGAATTGGAATAGTACAATGGAGGACGATATAAGAGCTGCTCTTCTTGAGTTTGAGAATTGTTTAAGGGTAGATAGAATTAGGTTGTCATGTCGGGCCGTCATGTCGAGGGTAGAGAATGGGAGGAGAAAGGGAT
>NW_021375585.1:0-264 GCF_001605985.2 Dendrobium catenatum
CACTCCTAACCTTGGTACTGTTAGGGGCACTGCAGCGCTCTAGACCCCGGCATTGCAGCACTACCATACATACATAAGACAGAGAATTGAGTGCCGCAGAGCTCCAACTTGGCACTACGGCACTGCAAGGAGAGCAGAGTTTTCTTTCTCACTTTTCATTAAGGGTTGTGTCCCTTAGTGGTTTTTGTTGATCTCTTTGTTTGTTTTTGTGTAAGAACTGTGCTAGAGAAAAAAGAGATCTATATTATTTCTTCCAATGTTCAT
>NW_021375586.1:0-204 GCF_001605985.2 Dendrobium catenatum
AGAACTTTCTAAACAGGTATCTGAACTGCTGGAAAAAAGTTTAATCCAAGAAAGTCTGAGTCCTTGTGATGTGCCTGCTTTACTTACTCCTAAAAAAGATGGAACTTGGAGAATGTGTGTAGATAGCCGAGCTATAAACAAAATAACCATCAAATACCGATTTCCAAGGACTGATCCTTCTGCTCAATTTGTTATACATCAAGG
>NW_021375587.1:0-372 GCF_001605985.2 Dendrobium catenatum
TCCACAGTTTAATAATTAGATCCTTCACCTTGGGATCTCTCACTCACACTCCTGGTAGTGATTGGCTTAGAGAAAGAATGTTGCATGCAAACTTAAAGATGCCACTAGAAGACGCGATGCCGAGGGTGCTAGTCGCCGGGGAAGGAGTCAGAGTTGGAGGAACGAGTAGACGTCCGGTGATCTTCCACTGTCCCGTAGGTCGTTGTTCGTCAATGATGTCCGCTAAGTGGGGGAGGATACGATCAACGTATTCCTTGACGGTTCTTTTAGTTCTGGGGTCAAAGAATGGTGATTGGATGACGTCAATCTCCCCTCGAGAATTGAGAATAAGCCTGTGATCAACTTCCGGATCTGCCATACATGATCATGGAA
>NW_021375588.1:0-547 GCF_001605985.2 Dendrobium catenatum
GATATAATCAAAAAGAAGGAATTGAGTTTGAAGAAACTTTTGCCCCTATGGTCAGACATGAAGTAATAAGGGTATTACTAACATTTATCTATTTTAAAGGTTTTAAATTATTTTAAATAGATGTTAAGAGTACCTTTTTAAATGAGGTGATATAAGAGGATGTTTATGTTGACTAACCTAAAGGTTTTAAAAATTCAAAATTCCCTAGTCATGTGTTTAAATTGAAAAAGGTATTGTATGAACTAAAATAGGCCCCTATGGCATGGTATGAGAGATTAAGCACTTTTCTATTACAAAAGATCATTTGTTAAAGGAAGTATGGACACCACTTTTCTTAAAAATGATAGGAGATGATATACTCTTTGTTCAAATATATGTTAATGATATCTTGTTTGGATCCACCAATAAAAATCTTTGTGATGATTTTTCAGAAAAAAAAAAACAAGAGTAGAGAATTTGAAATGAGTTTGATGGGAGGCTTAAGCTATTTTCTTAGTTTTAGTATAAAACTGAATGAGGATGGAAAATTTCTTAGTCAGTCAAAGTA
>NW_021375589.1:0-215 GCF_001605985.2 Dendrobium catenatum
GTTGAAGGCTAACAACCTAACGTAGATGATCTCGTTGCTGCACTCAAATGGAAGGTTAAGCTTTCTTCTCGGGACACTTCTACGGTAGATTTTCTTTTTTTTTTTTCTTCTCTAATCAACTTGCGAACGGTGTAAAAAATTGGTAACTTCTCTTATTGGCTACTCTCTTAATAAGCGGCATTAATATGAGGCTTTGCTCTTTGCCATGAAAAAAA
>NW_021375590.1:0-630 GCF_001605985.2 Dendrobium catenatum
AGCAAAACTTTAATTTAGAAAAATTAGATTTTCTAATGAATTCAATTTTAAGTTACACTTCAGCTTATAACACTTTTAAGATAAAATTTTTTAAAGATTGTCATATTGGCTAACACACATTTCAAAATAAGATTAAAGCCAAAATAAGATAACTTCTATTGATATCAAAATAAATGATATTACAATCTAATCAAATGATATCAATATGACATAGAACTCAAATTCTAAAAACATCAAATAAAAATCAACACAACTAAAGCAAAATACATAACAATCTAACACATCACAATACTAACACATTAACTAAAGAAAAATAAAAACATAATCAAGCACATGAAATCATTCTGAAGGTCCTTGATCTGGAGGAGGAGGAGGAGGAGGTGCAGCATGGAAGAAGTTGAAATAGCTACTCATCATAAGCATATTGGAATTTATATCATTTATCTATTCTCACATAAATTCCATATCTTGAGTATACTGTATATTCTGCTGCTGCATATGAGCTTCAATTTGATCAAACCTTTGATCAAAGTGAGTCTCTAAACGGTTAAATCTTTGAACCAAATCCTGATAATTTGGTTCATTAGCAGGTATAGGTGCAGCTTCATGTTCTTTCTCAGTATCACTAAT
>NW_021375591.1:0-1209 GCF_001605985.2 Dendrobium catenatum
AAAGTTAAGTAAATTGCATTAATCATTTTGAATGGGTTTACTCTCCTCTTCCCTTGTTAGGATTTGACATAAATTTGAAGAGTCATTTGGTATTATTTAAGTCCTAAATAATAGTATATATTAACATCAACGGTCTGATTAAGGTTAGGAAGTATTTGACTTAATGCACAACTTTAGGAAAAAAATAATGGTGCACAATCAATTATCAAAATGCTTTTATATAGATTGGGGGCAACTTCATAGATAAGCTTAAAGGTGATATTGTGTTTTGATTATAAAAAGATTATACATCTTAGTTATTAATCATTAACAATAAAGACCATCACTAATACACTCTAATTGAAATAGATTGTGTCATATTATGCTAATATATTTAATTTGTTTAAACTATCTTATATGCTTCGACTAAGATTAATCCATATAGCCAATTTTGGTCTAATGGGGACAATCTGATGGTGGTTAGATAGTGGTGATCATAAGCAATATAATTAATTGACGATCTAAATATTCCACTTTAAAGATCTAACCATCTTACACACATCAAAGATATCAATGTGATGTTTTAATTGACATATCAATAAAAGCCATTTTTAAGAGAAACATATCTCCAATTTAGAGGTAATAAAAAGTTATGATAATATCTTATCACATTTAGATGCTAAATTTTCATAAATGAGTCATTTTCCATTAACAGTTTCATAAAATGGAAATCTGTAGAGGCCTCAACAACTCTAAAATAAAGCGTGAAGTTGACACTACCAAATAGCACTATTTTGCTGTTCTAGCGTTTTGGCATGACAATCCTACCATTGACTTCAACTTCAATAGTGTCAAAACTCAACTCGACTCAAATCGTTTATACCCCTCAGCTAAACTGTCCCAAAAGGCAAATACCTATTTGCCGGCGATAAGTTCAGTTGTTGTTGGCCTCTCGGCTATAATGCTCCACGATAAAAATAAAAAATTAAAAAAAAAAAAAAAGAGTTCATCAAACACTGTCGTACACATTCTAAAATTAGTAAAAATTGTTCCTTACATCAAGCACTACAAAAATTTACCATTTCCTAAGAAAATATACTTAAAACTTCAAATTTTCTAGTGTTTCTTGTTTCTTCAAACTATCTTGAGAAATTGAATTACCTCCCTTCACTCCTTCAAAATACAAAATATAGCAACAAACATACAACCAATCAACATAAACATAAAACC
>NW_021375592.1:0-301 GCF_001605985.2 Dendrobium catenatum
TATATAATATTAAATTATTATTTTAATTAAAATATCCTAAGTCACCAAAATGTTTTTAAAAGCTTATCCTTATTCATTTTCAGCAACAGAGAAGGGTAATGAGAAAATAATAGAGAAAGTGAGGAGAGAGAAAATGAAACTTGGGATTTGGAGGTTATAGACTATAGAGCGATTTTCGTCCGTCGATGTTGTTGGAAGATTTTCTCATCTTGGTGTAAGGAATCATTACACTATTTTTTATTTAAAAGATTTTGTGCTTTTGATATTTTTCTGATCAAATTCGTATTTCCGTTACAGAAAA
>NW_021375593.1:0-284 GCF_001605985.2 Dendrobium catenatum
ACCCTCATATCTGCTTCTCTTCTCTCTATCTCTGTCTCTGCCAGAATCATCTCGTCGTACCTCATCTCTCCTCCTTCTGGTATCCTCGTACCTCGGTACCGGCGTCGCCAACTCAATCTCTATCAATCGGGCCCGCTCCATTAGTTCAGAAAACTCATGGATCCGGAAAGGTACTAGTGGGTGTCTCAGCTCTCTGTTCAACCCGTGCAGGAATCTGTAACACTTTTCTTCAGTAGTAGGAATCAAGTGAGCAGCGTACCTCGCAAGTGCAGTAAACTCGGCCT
>NW_021375594.1:0-253 GCF_001605985.2 Dendrobium catenatum
GACTTGATTGTGAGTTGAATGCTTTTGAGTTTGGTCAATTTGGAGGTTTCTAGAGTTAGTTATGATTTTTCAAAGTTTGATGTATTTATTGAATTTTTTAAAATTGTTTAATTAGAAGGGTTTTCTTGATTTTGCTCCAAATGAATTCCAAACTCCTTGAAATCAACTCCAAATGTCAGAGATAACCTAAGAAGTGATTCTCAAGTGTTTGGGAATTTTTTGGAATTTTTAATTATTATTAATTATTTATTTT
>NW_021375595.1:0-217 GCF_001605985.2 Dendrobium catenatum
AAGCTCCCATCTTCTCCTGGATGCTCCATCAACTCCCGGTAAGAATGCATGGACGTTGGATCATTAACGGCCGCCCACCGCTCCTCAAAATCCAGCTTCCTCCCCGGCGACGAGTCCTCTCGGGATTACTTGTCTATTAGTGGCATCGTTGAGTTTACTTACAATCCTCCTCCGCTAGCTCCTATTTTCGAGAGCACTGAAAGGACCTCAAGGTGAA